>NW_006408565.1:1690499-1737381 GCF_000296735.1 Chrysochloris asiatica | reverse complement strand
CAGACCAAGGGGACACTGAATGGTTTAATATCAGGAAAGGTGTGCGACAGGGTTGTATTCTTTCACCATACTTATTCAATCTGTATACTGAGGAAATAATTTGAGATTATATGAAGGAATAACATGGCATCAGGATTGGAAGAAGACTTATTAACAACCTGTATTATGCAGATGATACAACCTTGCTTGCTTAAAGTAAAGAGGACTTAAGATACGTACTACACCTCAATATAAAAGCAAAAATCCTCACAACTGGACCAATAAATACAGCAAAATAAATGGAGAAAAAAATTGAAGTTTTCAAAGACTTTATTTTTCTAGGACCAACCATGAATGCTCAGGGAAGCAGCAGTCAAGAAACTGACATATTGCATTGGGCAAATCTGCTTCACAAGACCTTTTTTCAAGTGTTGAAAAGCAAAGATGTCAGTTTGAGGACTAAGGTGTGCCTAACCAAAGCCAAGGTATTTTCAACAGCCTCAGATGCATGTGAAAGTTGGATCATAAATAAGGAAAACCAGAGAAGAATTGATGTATTTGAATCATGGTATTGGAGGATAATATGAAAAGTACCATGGGCTGCCATAGAACAAACAAATCAGTCTTGTTAGAAGTACAGCCAGAATGCTCCTTAGAAGCCAGGGTGGTGAAACTATGTCTCTCATACTTCAGACATATTATCAGGAAGGACCAGCCCATGAAGAAGGACATCATGCCTGGTAAAGTGGAGGGTCATTATAAAAGAGGGATACCTCCAATGAGATAGAATGGCACAATGGCAGCAGTAATGAACTCAAACATAGCAACAATTGTGAGATTGGCACAGGACCGGACACTGTTTCATTGTGTTGTGTATAAGGTCATTATGAGTTGGTACCAACTCTATAGCACCTAACAACAACAGGCTAGAATGGATGGTTTCAGTGATCACAGCATAGCCTTTCAAAATCAGAAGACTCCTGTTATTTGGAATGTGGAGAACTGTACAGTGGGGTGAGAGGTTGGATACTAAGGGGCATGGAAGCTGTGCATGGAGAAGAACAGTAGAGAGAAAACACTAATTAGATACAGACAGTAAAAATGAGGGAGACCCTCAATGAGACAGATTGATATAGTGGAAGCAACATGAGGCTGAAGCGTAGCAGCAGTTGTGAGGATGGCAGTGTTTCATTCTGTTGTGCACAGAGTTGCTATGAATTAGAACTGATTGATGGCACTTAACAACAGGATCCCTCTTATGTGGGTCACACTCAGGTGTCTATATCAGAGACTCTTGATCAAGAGGGGCAGGCCCAAGGTCTAGATGCCCAGGAGGAGTTGAGAAGACCAGCATCAGGCAAAACTATGACTCAGAGCAGAAGGCCCAGGATGAGGTGACAAGCAGGCACTTGGGTACCACTTCAGGATCTTAAGCTTACGTAGGACCGTGTAGGCCATTTCCAGATGCCACTGAGGAGTGAGGAAGGTACTCTAGGTGGCAGTCAAGCGGACTCTGGATGATCCTGGGACTGAGCTGGCTGAGAAAGAGCCCGTGGGAGGAAGCCAGCTGATCACCCAGAGCTCCAGCTTCTGGGGATGGAATGACATAACCAGAAGCTTGGGGGATGGGCCTAGGAACCCTGGTGACACAATGATTAAGTGTTCTGGTTGCTAACCAGAAGGTCTGTGGATCAACCCACAAGCTGCTCCATGGGAGAAAGATGATTTACAGCCTTGAAAATCTTATGGGCAGTTCTGCTTTATTCTATAGGGTCACTATGAGTCAGAATGGCCAGGCCCCAAAGCAACAGGTTTGGTCCTTTGATATATACATATATACATGCATTTTAGTTGAAGGGGCTGCTGTCATGGGGCAGTGCTGGCATTAAGGGCAGAACTAGGGGCAGGGACTGATTTCCAGAGGACAGGGTACCACCTCCTATGGCACTCTCATTAAACAGGGGGCATGGCCTGACTCTGGTGGCTTTTACACCTCTGGGGTGAGGCTGGAGCATGGCCTGACACCCTGGCTGTGGTCCAGCTCTGGGGCCACCCAACCACAGACAGAGGGTCTTGTCTTCCGGGCCTCCTTCGTGCTTTCCAGAGGCTAGGGTTGACAGGAGTAGAAGTCTTCAAGACCAGAAAGAGGGGGTGACAGGGGATGTGAGTGCTCTTCCCCCTCTGGGAAGTCAGTCTCTACAGGGACCACACCCAGTCTCTATCAGGGAAGGTGACAAAAGGCCAAAAGACTTTCAGGAAGGAGCAGGAACTGCAGAGGCCTTAGGAAATGTCCCCCTGGTGCACACTTCCAGCTGCCATCACCACAAGTCAGTGGCTTGTGCCTCTTTGGCCTCAAGGACTTTAAGTCTGCAAGGGCCTGACAGAACAGGAAATGCTGTCAGCTCTTTCCACTGACGAGGCCTTTGAAGAATTTTGTCTCTCGGGCTTCCCGCCCACTCAGGCCCTCAGCTGCTCAGTTTGGGCCTTTCCAAGCTATCTTCAAACCACTACCTCATGTGAGCAATATAGCAACCTCAGGGGCACAAATGACTCTACCCATTTTTCAGAAGAGAAAGCTGAGGCTCCAAGAAGACTTCTATAAATTAAATGGCTAGCTCAAGGAGTTATTGGGGTGCAAGCAGAGTTGGAACTTGAACTTAGGTCTTTTTACACCATGTCTTTTCCATTAGGTGATCCCAGAGAGTCTGCTCAGTAAGACTGAGAAACCATCCTATGAGTCAAGATAATAACAAATGGGTATCAAGCACTTACTAAGTTCCAGGATTCATATTACAGATAAAAAATCATGGGAGAGAAATGCAACTATCCTTGTTTTAGGGGTGTGGAAACTGAGGTACAGAGAGGGGAGTGATTTGCTCTGGGTCACAAAGCTAGACAAACAACATGCAAGGACTCCAAAGATTGGATTCAGGTAAGCAGGAGGAGAGGAGAAGGCAGCCAGGAGAAGGAGGTGGCAGGAACAAGGGGAGCAGTTGCCTGGTGTCCTTGGGACAATGGCTGCCTGGCGTGACTGGAGAGGAAGTCTTTGGGAGCTGGGCAGTTAGAGAAGCTTCCAATACCAGGCTGAGGGGCCAGGCCAGGCAGGGCGGAGGAGGGTGGAGAGTGGAGGGTTTCCAGCCTATTCTCAGGTGACCCAATAGGAAGCCTGAATCGGGAGTACGGGGATGGAGAAAGGAGACGCTAGAATATAAGCCCTAGGTCCCTGGGGGCACCTTTCCCTCCCATCCGGACATAGAGGGCCTTGTGCTGGCCGAGGAGCAAGAGTGACTTCATAGGTCCCACAGACAAAGGAAGGGGCCTGGCCAAAAAGGCCGCTGTTCTCTGAGCTCCCCGGGGGCCGCTGTCCTCTGCAAGATGCGGAGCACACACTACTGCTCCCTTAGTCTCTCTCCAGGCAGAGCTTCTCAATTAGGGCTTTTTTTTCCCCATGGGACATTTGGCAATAACTGGAGATTCTTTTTCAAAAAGGCGAAACCATCAGAAGAGCATCCCCACAAGCTCCTAGCAGTATTCCAACTGCTTGGGTGCCCATGACTCTGCCTCCCTGCGCTCCTGGCCGAGCTGGACCTCCAGCCATGCCACGGATCCCACCCCAGGGCCATCATTGCAGCCATTCTCTCTCCTTCATCCTCCGTTCTGCCTTCTCTACAGAAAATTTCCCATCAGCCCAGAAATAGGCTGTTATTTCTTTAGTCTTAAAAAACAGCTGCTGCCACATTTTCTCTCCTGCCCTTAAGCAAAACTTCATGAAAGCATTGTCTCCACTTCCTTTCCTCTCCTTCTTGGAGGAACTCCAATTAGGCTTCCCACCCCATCACGTCACCAAAACAGCTCTTGTCAAGGTCACAAGGACTCCTGTGTTGCTGAGCCTGGAGAATGGTCAGTTCTCGGTTCTCCTGCACTAGGTTTAGTAGCCTTTAACATCACTGATCACTCCTGGAAACACTTTGGCTTACTGGGTTCTAGGACATGCACAGCTTTCCTCCTACCTCTTGCCCTGCTCTTTCTTGCTCTTCTTAACTGAGTCCTCCTCCCATCCCTGACTTTTAAAAATGCCCTGGGGTTCCAAGTTTTGGGGCAACCCTCCTCTTTTCTATTTACTCTCACTCTGTGGGTAATCTCATCCAGACTCATTAAATGCCATCCATTTGCTAACTAATGACGCTGGCTGTGACCTCTCTCTACTCCAGATTAGTAATTTGAACTACTTTCTCAACACGGGCACTTAGGAATCTAATAAATAGCTAGAACAATTCTCACAGGTTTAAAAGTGAACTCTTGACCTCGCCCCAAAAACACGCTCCTCCCAGCCTTTCCCATTTTGGTGAATGGCAACTCCATCCTTCCATCTGCCTTCATGAACCTCATAGTCACCTTTGGCTCCTTTCTTTCTCTCACACTTGAAATTCAGACTGTTAGCAAATCCTACTTGGCTCTACCTTCAGAATATACAAGGGGGCTTCAAAAAGTTTGTGCAAAAAATGGAATGAAAAGATAATAGAAAATTTCCATGAGCTTTCTGAAGCCCCCTCATATACTAATCGATGGCAACAGTAGTGAGTTTGGCCCAGGATCGGGCAGTGTTTCGTTTTGATGTGCATAAGGTCGCTATGAGTCAGTGCCGACTCGATGGCACCTAACAATGACAACATATACTACATTCCACCATTTCTTACTACCTCCACTGCTACCAGTGCTGGTTCAAGCTACTATCATCTCTCATCCAGATTATAACTGTTGTCTTCTAGCCTGGTATCCCTGCCTCCATCCTTGGCCTCCTTACAGTCTGTTCTCAACCGTTTAAAACCTTAAGTTATCTCATGTCACTCCACTGCCCCCAACTCACTCAGCACAAACATCAACATTCTCACACTGGTCTACAGGCTCTCATGAGTTTCCTCTATTATTATTATTATTAAGGATAGGAGGGCTACCTTCCTGATCATCACACCCCCTTCTCCTCTTCACTCACTCCATTGTGGCCACAGTGGTCAGGCCTCCTTTCTGTTCCTTGAACATGTCAGGCATGTGCCTACCTCAGAGCCTTTACCCTGACAAGAATGCTCCTCCCTCAGATACCCACATGGCTCACTCTCCTTGCTTCAATCTCAGTGAGATCTTCTATCTGAATGCTCTAGCTCAACATCCTCTAAGCTCCTTCTCTAGCCTTTATTATCTAAGGAACTATTCACTCTTCTCTCTCATGTCCTAAGATGCATGATCCATGAGTTGATTTTTGTCTGTTTTGCTCACTGCTGTCTTAGAACAGTGCCTGGCAGGGGGCAGGTGCTTGCTATATTTTGTACGTATATAGGATGAATGAATGAACGAACCACCAGGGACTCCATCTCTTCATCTGGAGAACATACATGCTAATGGGACCAACCCATGAGGTTTTCATGTGGGTTTACTGTCCTGGAACACAGTAGGTATACAACAAAGGACTATTCTCACCTTTCTGCCTCACTCCTGTGCTGTGTTTGGGAAGAGGGCTGAGATAGGTTGAAACACGCCCCACCTGGCTCCAGCCTGTGGTAATCCTCTCTTCCTGGGCCTTACCTGGGTGGATGTCTTGAAACAGGGACTTCCAGATGGTGTACTGCAGGGGACCTGTGTACTTGGAGGTCGGAAAGTCTTCGTATGTCAGGTTGGTCTCATGGATCTTCCCTTTGAGCCTGGAAGGAAAGCAGGCAAGCAGGCTGCATTAGGGGCTGGATTCCTGCCTCCAGACTAGTGTGGGACCCATGCAGCCAGCTTCAGGGCAGTTGATTTAAGGTGATGTCAGCCAGACCAGAGTCAACTGATTATGCCACTTCCTACAAGTCTCAATTTCTTCACTGAGTATGTGATGTTAGCTGTCAGCATTGATCATTACCCATCAAAATACCAAACCTACTGGCATCAAGTCAATTTTGACTCATTGGCAACCCTAGAGGACAGAGCAGAACTGCTCCATAGCATTTCCAAGGCTGATGGAGGCAGACTGCCCTGTCTTTCTCCTTTGGGGCAGCTGATGGACTGGACCTGCTGACCTTTGGGTTGGCAGCCAAGCACTTTAGCCACTGCATCACCAGGACTTATCAACAAACCAAGAATGAAGTATTATTACTAAGGACAGCTGTGAAAGTAGAGAGATGGATTTTAGTCCTCTCTCTACCAAATCTGCTGCACAAGACCTTTTTAAAGTGTTGAAGAGCAAAGATGGCAGCTAGAGGACTAAGGTGCACCTGACCCAAACCATGGTATTTTCAATAACCTCATATGCATGCGAAAGCTGGACAGTGCACTAATAAGGAAGACCACAGAAGAATTGATGCTTTTGAGTTACGGTGTTGGAGGAGAATATTGAACGTGCCATGGGCTGCCAAAAGAACCAACAGATTCATTTCGGAAGAAGTGCAGCCAGGGTGCTCCTTGGAGGTCAAGATGGCCAAACTTCGTCTCTCATACTTCAGACATTGTCAGGAGGGACCAGTCACTGGAGAAGGATATCATGTTTGGTAAGGTGGAGGGTCAGAGAAAAAGAGGAAAACCCCCAATGAGATGGATTGGCCAAGTGACAGCATCGATGGACTCAAGCGTGGCAATAGTAGTGAGTTTGGCCCAGGATCAGGCAGTGTTTGGTTCTGCTGTGCATGGGGTCTCTATGAGTCGGTATTGACTCAATGGCACCTAACGACAACTACCATTAACTAGATGAGCAGTCCTGGCCCATTGATATAGCATCTATGAACCTCAGAGTCTACATGTGTGAAATAGAGATGACAGTGGTACCTATGTCTAAGGAGAGCTTGATGCATGTACCCATCAAGTCGATTCCGACTCAAGGTGACCCCGTGCACGTCAGAATAAATTATGTTCCATAAGGAGCTCTGGTAGTGTAGTGGTTACGAACCGGGCTGTGAACCTTAAGGTCAGCGGTTCGAAACTACCAGCCGCTCCGCAGGAGAAAGATGAGGCTTTCTACTCCTGTAAAGATTTACACCCTAGGAAACCCTGTACAGGGTCGCTATGGGTAGGAACCGACTCGACGGCACTTAACAACAACAACATAGGGCTTTTAGGGACTGATTCCTTGGCAGTAGATCACCAGAACTTTTTTGGGAGGTATCTAGGGATAGACTTACTGCCAACCTTTCCATTAGCAGTTCAGTGGGTTACCTTCTGCACTATCCAGAGGGCTGGAAGAACTATAATAATGTAAAGCATTTATTTAATAATATATTATTTACTAGAAATAACATAAATAAGAATATGTTGTTGTTAAATGTCATTGAGTTGGTTCTAACTCATGATGAACCTGCATAGGGTTTCCAAGACTGTAAATCTTTTGTGAGAGTAGAAAGCCTCATTTTTCTCTCATGGAGCAGCTGGTGGATTTGAATTGTCAACCTTGTGGTTTGCTTATTCTACAGAGCCACTGCACTCCTTAATATATAATATGTTGTTATTGTTGTTAAGTGCCAAGTCAGTTACCTTGTGTGGGGTTTCCAAGGAGTGGCTGATAAGTTTGAACCACCAACCTTGTGGTTCAGACCAACTTTGCATTCCAGCACTTTATCCTAAAGCACCACACCAAGACTCCAATGTATAGCATTGTTGTTAAGGTCCATGGAGTCGGTTCCAACCCATAGTGACCCTGCACAGGGTTTCTGAGGCTGTAAATCTTTACGGGAGCAGAACGCTTCATCTTTCTCCCATGGAACTGCTGGTAGTTTCAAACTGCTGACCTGGAGGTTGGCAGCCCGACTTGTAACCACTACACTACCAGAGCTCCTTAATATGTAGCATAAGTAATACAATATATTTAATATAAGAGATGTATAGTATAAATAGCATAACAATTATAACATAAATAATAGGATTATAAATGTTATGCATTATGTTTATATAAAACATAATATATGTATAAAGAACATAATCTGTTATATATATATAATATATAAAAAACTTATGTATAAAGAACATATATTATGTTTTGATAATATATGTATAAAAACCATATAGTATGTTTTGTGTAACATATGTATAAAGAACCCTAGTAGTGCAGTGGTTAAAGCAGCTGGCTTTTTAAAGGATGGTGATTTGAATTCAGCACCCACTCTTTAGGAGACAGATGTGGCAGTATGCTTTCATAAAGAGTACAGCCTTAGAAACCCTTTGGGTCAGTTCTATAGGGCTGCTATCAGTTGGAATGAACTCGAAGGCACTGAAATATACATATGGTCGGTGGTTGTGTGCTGTGGAGTAGTTCTGACTCATAGTGACCCCGTATAGGATTTCTGAGGCTGTTAACCTTTAAGGGAGCAGAAAGCCTTGTCTTTCTCATGAGCAGTGGCTGGTAGATTCGAACTGCTGATTTTGAGGTTAGCATCCCACATGGTAACCCACTACACCACTACTGTTAAGTGCTATCAAGGCTGTTCTGACTTATAACGACCCTGTATAGGGTTTCTGAGCCACCAACCTTGAGATTCAAATGACCTTGCAGTACAGTGCATTCTCCTGCATTACCACACAGAACTCCATTACACTACGAGTGCCCTTGAAATATACAAATAATGTACAATAGTATAAAGAAACGCTTTAGCTTAGGCTCTGACACAGCACATGCCCATAAATGTTTGATGAAGGTTTGAATGAATGACGCCTCTGCTTACCTCCATTTGCCTCCACGAGTACTACCCTGTACTGCTGGGGGCGGGGTTGTCTGCTGAGGAAGATCCGGGCAAGTGGGGGCACTTACCGCTCGGACAGTGACGCCACCCCAGCTAAGAAGGTGTGCCGGTCAGTTTCAGCCAGCCGCTCTTGCAGGATCTGCGCCCCCTCCTGCACTTTGCGCAGCTGCTGGCTGTAGCGCTGGACTTTCTGCTCAATGTCAGTCAGCGTGCGGGCCGTATCTGCCTCCAGCTCCTCCAGCATGGCCTTCTGCCGCTCACGCAGCAGCCGGTGCAACCTCTCGAAGGCCTCACCGATGGTGGTCCGCAGGCTCTTGGTGGAAGACTGTGGGGGACAGTCATCAGGGGTTAGGGGAGGGGACGTGGGTGGGGGCCGCTCTGGGTGAGAGGCCGGAAGAGAGAACCCTGACAGGAAGAGAGAAAGGTGTGGGAAAGGGCATGTTTAGTGCAGGTACATGCAAAAACCCCACCGTATGAAAGGACGTGGCAGAGCAGAGGCGGCAAGTAGTTCTGTGTGGTTCATAAGGAAAGTAACGAGATGGACCAGGTGAAATAATGAAACTGAACTAGAAGACTAGCAGAATGAAGGGAAAGAATGGGAAAGAGACTTAGAAGGCAGATTCATGGGGCCCAGTGATTGGCTGAGAGATCTGAGAGAATCCGGTGTTAAGGATGTTGCTTAGATTTTGGGCTTAGTCTGGTAGAGATAGGGAGGCTGGAGTGAGGGGTGTGAGACTGGGAGAAGATGCTGAGTTCAATGTGGGGTACAATGAGGTCTTTGTATTTTGAAAAATCACCCCTGGGGCTCAAGGAAAGATGACTGCAGAGTGCCAGGCAACCATGGAGGACATCTATCCTGTTCCCCTGCTCCCAGCCCCACCCCAGCTCCATTCCAGGAACAAGGCCATTTTCAGAGAAGGTAATCATGGACTTCCATGTCTCGCTTTGCTTTCGTGGGCCCTACCAGGCCCAGGAGAGAATGGAATGGTGATAGTCTGGATGAGAATTCTGCCTCCCGGTCTCTAGCTGTGGCACCCTTAGATGCCTAAGATCTCTGAGCCTCAGTTATCTTCTCTATAAAATGTATAACAAAAGCAACATTGCAGGGTTATGATGTCTATTAAATGAGGGACATTCATAAAATGCGTAGTGCTTTTTGAGTCTCACAGAGAAAGAACTTGGTTATGAAAAAGCAGTCCATTCTAGTGGGAGTGTCCTAGAAGTCTTCCTTGAGAGGTGGCTTCTGGGCTGGGGCTGAAGGATGTGCAGGCTGTCAGCAGGGGCTGGGAGAACAGGCAAGGCTTAAAGAGTCAGGATAGCAGCGGCAAAGAAGTCCAGGCGTGTGTGGGCCCTGCCTCTGCAATTTCCCTTTGTGGGATTCTGCCTGGGAGTTCACAGAGTCAGAGACCCCCGCTGTGTTCAGTGCCCAGGGCTCTGTGGGAGGCTCTACAAAGGCTCAATTAGGGCCTGTTCCCTCCCCACGGCACTGGCAGCCTACAGGAAGAAGTGCTGGCACGGGGCCAGCCTTCCTGCGCATGCCCACCCAGAGCGCCAGGCAGACAAAGAGGGGACAGAGGAGTGGCTGGGTTGCCCAGCCAGGCTGCCTGTGGCCTCCCTGAGCCCTCTTTCCCGGGGGCTGTGGCTTCTGTGGAGGGGTGTTGCTGATGGGGAAGTGGGATCTGCCCCCTCACATTATCTAGAGCTACCTGCCAAAGGCCCCTATATCCCTTGACCAGCCTGTTTGGTTCCTCTGTGACAACTCGGCAGCAGTATTTGGACAACTGGCCACCCTTAAATGGAAAGTTTTTCTGTGGTTGCCTCGCTCTGGCTCCATGTTTCCTGGGGTTTGTCTGGCTCGCTCCTCCCATTCTCCTCTACGTGCCCACCCTTTATTCCACCCCACTGCTTCAAAGTAGACACTAGGGTCCACTTCAATAGCCTTACATGTCTCCTGGGCACTACACCCATCTTTCCAACAGCCTCCTCAACACATCCCCCTGGGGTTCCCTGGGGTCCCATTAGATGCAGGCTAAGGAAGACATCATTCTTACCCAGGGAAGAAGAGGACAATGGAAAAACGAAATATAGATAGAGGAAGAGAATGCTATGGAGAAGAAACAGACCATGATACTCCCCTCTCATCTTGGCAGAAGCTTCCATTTGTTCTTCACCATGTTTTTAAAAACAAAACAAAATCAACAAAACCAAACAAACCAAACCCATTGCTGTGGAGTTGATTCCAGCTCCTAGTGACCCTATAGGGTAGGTTTCTAAAGTTGTTACCTTTACCGAAGAAGGGTGCTGCATCTTTCTCCCTCAGAGTGGCTGATGAGTTCGAACCACTGATCTGTTGTTTAGCAGCCTAGTGCTTTACCACTTATAACCACTATGATTATCAACAGGTGGGGACACTGAAGCTGTGAGGTCCTTCAACTCACTCCATCCACAAGTCAATGCCATGACTTTGTCAACAAACGCATCACCAGAGTATCCTTCTGATGCAAACTAGGTCACAACTGATGCTTGGCTCCTTGCTGACAAGTAAAACACTGAATTCCTTAGCCTGGCATTCAAAATTCTTCTCAATCTGACCCCAGCTTACCTCCCTCTTGTTGTTGTTGTTGTTATGTGCTGTGGAGTCAGTTCCGACTCATAGTGACCCTGTACAGGGTTTCTGAGGCTGTAAATCTTTACGGGAGCAGAAAGCCTCATCTTTCTCCCATGGGAACAGCTGGTAGTTTCGAACTGCTGACCCTGAGGTTCGCAGCCCGATTCATAACCACTACACTACCAGAGCTCCTTAGCTTACCTCCCTGGAGTCACTATATTTCAATTCCAACTACCTAGAATGAGCCCCTCAAAGTCCTTTATTCAGCTGGCAAACTCCTTTACTCATCCAACAAAACCCACATTAAAAGCTACCTCCTTTGTGGTTCCTTCCCTAACTTTTTTCAGACAGGTAGATGCTCCCAAACATTTTGCAAACTATTTTAATATGCTGTTCAGCATTTCATGAGTCCTTCCAGGGTAGGAATGACATCTTTCTTCACCCTGCACTCCCCCATGCTCATTACAGGCTACTGCTAGAGGAAGGAAGGAAGGAAGGAAGGAAGGGAGGGAGGGAGGGAGGGAGGGAGGAAGGAAGGAAGGAAGGAAGGGTTCTATTCAAGACTGGGTACAGGTTTAGGACAAGGAAGGATGGGTAAGGAAAAGGGGAGAGACGGAGAGGACAACTCAGAAATACAATCTCAGAGTGACAGTCATGCCTGGAGCCTCCCAACCTGGCTTGCTAACCACCAAGTTATAGATCTCACTGAGGACATCCCAGGGGGACAGGCCAACATAAGGCTGGAATACGACAGACTGGTTCATGCATGGTCGGCACAGAGTATGTGACTTTAGCTATTAGTATTGATCATACCTACACAGTATGTTTCCAATTAATCATTTACTAGCATTGGGGCCTCAGGCCAGTCCCTCAACCCATCAATAAAGTAGGGATAACATTTCCTACCCCCCAAATGTGATTTTCCCCCTACTCATTTATTCAGCAACTATCTATTGTATTCCAGGCACCATGCAGAGACCTGTCGTTGTGAGGGTGACATTCTGTGGGTTTCTGTGAGATGATAAATGGGGAACAGTATCCCAAGAGAGAGAAGAGTTCTGTCAATTGGTGTGGGAGCCATTTACTCTTGTTCTTTGTAGGGCAGAACCACCCCAACCTCAAACAAGACCCTTCAGTACCACGGCTGTGAAAGCAGCCCCCAGCCCAGCTTGCCAGCCACCGCCCTGGAAATAAGGAGGAACTTGGACTGCTTCAGAAAAACACCCTGCCAAGAATGCGTCACCCCACCGGAGGAGGGAGATCAGATAGACCCCAAGGCTGGGCCACTGGAGGGGCAGGCGCTGCAGGAAAGCCGAGGCAGGCACCAGGTGAAATATGACCTCCAAAGCATCCAGAGGCATTTCTTGTATAAACACCCCAGTCCAGACAGGAAGCAGGGCTGGGGGAACTGGAGGGGAAGGTGGCCCCATAGGACCCCCCGGAGGCAGACAGATGGACAGGAAAGCGGGGGAGGAAGAGGTCAGTGGAGAAAAACAATGTGGGTGGGGAAGGCAGCAGAGAGAAGAAAATGCTGAGAAGAAACAGATCACAATATTTCCCTCTTATCCAGACAGGGGCTTCCATTTGCTTCTCATCACCTGAGGGGCAAAGAGATGGATGGAGAAACTGAGGCTTTGAGAAGCAATTGAACCAGTCATGGGACTGTTTCTTATCTGTTGCCTAACATAAGTCCTGTCCAAAGATTCTCTGGAATGTTCTCTGAAGGAATATTTGTCTTGACCTTCCTGAGACCCCACAGCAGGTCGGTGGCCAAGTTAGGGCAAAGATCTGGATCACCAGTGGCCTCCCCAGGCCCCAGGGTGACCTCCAGAGGCCCAGGCATTCCTAAGGTTCTGCTCCAGCTGCTGCTGGCAGCAACACCTCTACTAATGAAATGGAGTCAAGCTGAAATCATCTTCCAGCTTGGCAGCTGAGCCCTGGGCCCTGGTTCTTGGTCCCAAAAAGATGGGGCAGAAATCAAAGCAAGTCCTGCCTAATTAGTGAGGTATTTGTGGAGTATGGAGCACCTTGGGAGTGTTCTAGTATCCCAAACTTCAGGATTGGAAGGAGACAGGTAGAGTCCCCATTGTACAGATGGGAAGACTGTGGGCCCAGAAAAGCATGCCATTTACAAAGTCACATAATGAGCTAGAGGCTGGATCACATCTTTCCTCTCAAGTCAAGGAAAATGACTTATTTTCAAATCACTGTAGTAGAGACAAGGAACCCTAGTGGTACTGTGGGTTAGTCACTGGGTACTAACCTCTAGGTCAGCTGTTCAAACTCAACAATCACTCCACAGGAGAAAGATGAGAGTGTCTGCTCCTATCTTAGGAACCCTAGATACGTCACTAGGAGTCGATGTCATAGTGGGTTTTGGGGTTTGTTGTGACTCACAGCAACCCTGTATGGGGTTTCCAAGGAACAGCTGGTGGGTTTGAACCGCCGACCTTTCAATTCAAACCAACCTTGTGGGCTAGTGATTATCCTGCAGCACCACACCAGGACTCCTTGCGTTTGGTTGTTAAGTGCTGTCAAGTCCGTTCCAACTCATAGTGATCCTGCACAAGGTTTCCAAGGAGTGGCTGGTGAGTCTGAATCACTGACCTTGTGGTTCAAACTAGTTTGGTAGTAGAGACAAAATGAGTCCTGAAAGTGTACGGAAGTGCTGGCCTGCTTTAAAAGTTTAGAGGTTTGAACCTACCAGCCACTCCTCGGGAAAAAGATGTATGAGTCTGTTTTGATAAAGATTTACAGCATTGGAAATCCTTTAGGGCTCTTCTACTCTGCCCTATTAGGGTCATCAGCAGTTGCAACTGACTTCATGGCCATGGGTTTGGTGGTTGTGAGTTTTAGTATTAGAGACTGTGAGGTTTGGTCCTGCTTTTCAGAGTCTATACCTACATGACCTGAGGTTAATAAAAAGGCCTAGGCCATAAGCCATCAGAAAGACTTGAGAAATGAGCTTCGAAGGAGCATGCCTAGGGTTGGCTCCTCTGGCAATGGATGTGTTTAAAGAGACAAGATACATACTCCCAGCTCTTCAGGGGGCCAAAGGCTTCCAGAGGGTCCCAGCTCCCAATGCTAACTTTCACTCAAAATGGAAATGAAGAAAGGACCCCCATTCACCGTGGTCTTAACCCAGGAACCATCTCCAAGTCCTCCACACAGGCCTGAGGTTCCGCCTCTTTTTTCACCGCTGACCCCGCCCCCACTTCCACAAGCCACACCCCCAGCCAGGCAAGGCTCACCTTGGTCTCCGCCACCTGGCGCTTGAGCAGCTGCAGCGCTTCCGTGTGCTCCCGCTCGCTGTCCTGAAGGGCCTGAAGCTGCTCCTTCAACTCTCTCTGGAACACACATAAGGTCGGGATTGGGGAGCCGCCCAGGACATGAACTGGTACATCTGCCTCCTAAATATCTCCAGAATCCGCTGTCATCTTTCATCTGGATTTTTCCAACAGCCTCTTCTCCAGCTATCCTAGGAGCTCTGGTCTCCTTCTCCCAATCTACCTGATCTGGCCACGTGCTCCCTGCTTAGAATTCTCAAATTATGCCACCCTCCATTGCTACGACTAACTACTTGCCATTATTTTCCTCTAGGTTCTCAGCCCTCTAGTTCTATTAATTCATTCGATTTTCTCGATAATCCTTGTTGTTGTTATTAAGTGTGGTTGATTCAGTTCCAATTCATAGCGACCCTGTACAGAGTTCAGAAGAGAGACTGGTGTGTTTGAACCAATAACTTTTGTGGTTAGCAGTCCAGTGTTTATTCTACAGCGCCACACCAGGACTCCTCAATAACCCTGAGACACTATTATTAGTCCTGTTTTCTGATAGAGAAACAGGTAGAGAGGTCCAGAAATCCATAAAGCTAAGAAAGAATGTAAAGGGTGGGGGCATGGTGGCTCCACAAGCTATAGGGTAGGAGAAAGATGAGGCTTTCTGCTTCCACAAAGATTTAAAGCCTTGAAATCCTACACACGGTGGCTATGAGTGGGAACCACCAATTTGATGGCACATCACAACAACAACGACAAGCATGTAAGGGTTTGGGGTTCCAGAGACCATAATCTTAAAACCAGGTGACAAATTTTCTATAATAATGTGGACACCCATGATGAGAAGTAACAATAAAAACCCACAAATAAACAAAATACTAAAAATTTAAATAAAGACAGTGTGTGGCATCAATTTTTCATTTTTTCAAAGGTTCCAATACGGCTATCAGTATGTCACCATTTCTAATCTTTTATTTAAAAGTTTGATATTTTGTTCATCTTGGATTTTTTTTTTTTGCATTTTATATATATGTATTTTACATTCATTCATCCTATGTATATCATTTCATTGCCATGGTTACAATTCCCTCCATTCATCATCAACCAACCAAAGGGTATATCCTACAAGCCTGCCCCCCATGGTCGTCAGCACACAGCCCTTCTCAATAGTCTTTGGGTCTAAAGTCCTCAGCTGCTCCATCTCTCCATGTCACTGTCTCTGCTTCCATCTCAGGCATTACTGCTTCCCTGGGTAGGGTCCCGCTCTCCGCTTTTTTCCCTTGATGGTCCCAGGGACCTCCACTCCTAGACTGAAAAGTTAACCACTCCCCTCCTTTCTACAAAATGTCTACCTTTACATTTCCAACTCTCACAATCAGTCCTGATAACAATTACTCACTACTGTATCACAAGAGACCTATCCACATTTCCTTTCATCTGCCCCGCCTAGACAGATTGGATACTACTCAGTGGAGATTCTACCTTCCTCCACGCCCTCTGGATCTAGGTTCCCTCTTGAAAGCTTGTAAGCCAGTCACTTCTTGCCTTTGTAGCACCCCGCCCCCCTTTTGGGTAGTTGCATTATATATATATTTTAAATATTGCAAGAAATATTATATATCACAATTAATGAGTTTTGGGGAATGTACTTAAATCCTGTACCAAGAGCAAGTGCCTCCTTCATCTTGACTCACGCTATTCCCACTAGTCTCCTGTCCCTTGCAACTCCCATCCAGCCAAAGAGGCCTTCTTCGTTTCTCCAACATCTTTTAAAAATTATTATGATTGTGATTTTGGTAAACGTTTACAGTGCAGATTGGTTTTGCATTCAACAATCCATTCACGTTTTCTTTGGTGACATTGACTGCAGTGCCCACAAGGTAACAGCACTCTCCCTCCCAGCGTTTACCTTTTCCACTCACTCGTCTTTCCTATCCCCTCCTGCGTTCTGGGCTTTATTCCTTCATTATTGTGAAGGACTTTGCACTTGTTTCCTTTGCTTGGTGCACTTTACTCTCAGGTCTTCTTGTGATTCTTTGGTATCTTTTGTATTAATGTTTTAATTCAGGTGCCACTTCCTCAAACCGGTCTTACCTGAGGATTGCGTCACAGTGTGGATAGCACCTTCTTTCTACTGTCTGAAATGACCTGACTCACTTATTTGACTTCTGTGTATTGCTTGTCTTCCCCACTAGAATGTGAGCTTTATGAGGGTAGGAATTTTGTCTACCTTGCCCACTGCTCTATCCCCAATGTTTAGAACAGCGTTCAGCACACAGTAGTCTTCAATAGTTACCTGTCAAATGCATGGATGGGGTGGGGAGGGTCTAACCATCTGTAGTTTCAGGCATCTAGTCAATTGTATCATGGTTAGTTTTGCTTTCTGTCCTTCCTCCATCCTCATACTTGTCTATCAGTCCTCTAGAGGGGGCTGGCCCTGAATGTCCACTTTCTGTATTCCCCCCACTCAACAACAGCCTGGCACTGAGATGGGGCTTCAAAGAAGTTTGCTGTTTAAATGGGTTTCCATGGAAATGCTGAGCTCTAGCCAGGGCCTGGGTTCCCCAGTCAGCCTGGGTTGTACGTGGTGCCAGGGAAGCTGACTTACCTGCTTCACTCTCACACCCACACCACCCACTCCTTCATCTTGTCAGAGCAGGGAGGGCTCTCCAAAAACTAATTTTACAGATTAAGTAGTAACATGGGATAATGATCATGAGGCAATGCTATGGGAAGAATTCAGAAAACAAAATGATCTCTGCCCACTAGCACTCATTCATTCAACAAATATTTCTTGAGCAATTACTGTGTACTAGGTACTGCTGAATATTAAAAGTACCATGGACCACCAGAAGAACAAACAAATCAGTCTTGGAAGAAGTACAGCTAGATGCTCCTTAGAAGCCAGGATGGCCAGACTTTGTCTCTCATACTTTGGACATGGTATCAGGAGGGACCAGTTCCTAGTGAAGGACATCATGCTTAGTAAAGTGGAGGATCTGCAAAAAAGAGACCCCCGATGAGATGGATTGGCATGGTGTCAACAGCAATAGGTTCAGGTGTAATAACAATTGTGAGGATGGCACAAGACAGGGCAGTATTTTATTCTGTTGTGCAGAGGGTATCCGACTTGATGGCACCTAACAACAACAAAGACACTGTTGAGGCAGTAATGATACAGTAATGAACAAGATACAGTAATGAACAAGTCAGACACAGTCCCTGTCTTCAGGGATCTTCCAGTCTAGTGGGGAAGACAGTCAGTAATCAAAGAAAATAGTGAAAGAACCAGATAATAAGCAGATTATGGTATGTGCTTTGAGAAAAATAAAGCAGTGTAAGGGGTGGCGGAGGTGCACCTTTAGGTAGGGTGGTCAGGAGGTTTCTCTGAAGTGATAACACCTGACATGGCAGCTAAAGGATGAGGAGTTAGCCATGAATATAGGGTAGGCCAGAAAAATGGGAGCAGTTGCGCTGCAAGAGTTGAATGCTTGTGCAGACATAACGGCTGGAACTTTGGCAGCCATTTTAGGCCATGAGGCAATTGTAAAGATGGAAGTCATGCACTGAAGAGGGGGAAGAGGAGCAGAAGGAAGAAGGAGCCTGGGTCCCTGATGATTATGGGGCAGTCACACCACCATTGAATTCAGTGATGTGCCGGGAAGTCAGATCTCCAAGGGGCAGAGAGAGCCCTGATTTGTAGCATTTGCCAATTTCCATGGTGCAGTGGTCCCATAAATAGAAAATTTCAAGCTACCAGTTCTCAGGAGCTAGTGGGAGCCTGGAATCTTTTTCTATGCACTTATTTAACAGGAGAGAGAAACATAGCCCCATTTAATTTCAGGTATGTTAGTCGGGCCTCTATTACAAACAACTGAAAGTCTTTCGTAATGGAAGGATTCATGGGCATAGAGAGTCCCCAGAGTCGATGACTCTGTTCATCTAAGAGTGCAGATGACTACTCCTCAGGCCCTTCCTGCCAGCCAGCCTGGGACCTATCCAGCTTGGACAGAGCCTAAGACAATAGCTAAATGCTACCATCACCCTCCCTTGGTGGTTTCCATGGGTCCACGTAAGGCCTAGCAAGCCAGGCAGTTCTTTAGCATTTCTGAAAACACTGTCCCAGAGGCCACGTTCTTCACATTGCTCAAGATGGACGCCCAAGATACTTGGACAAATTCCTCCCTGCTTTCTCAGTCCAGAGAACAATGAGAGCTGACCTGCCCCTTTCTGAAGGCAGGATCAGGAAAGACAAATGAACAGGACAGACTTCCTTCAAGTCTCCAGGATGGGGTTAATGCATTCCACATGGTAAGAACTGACTGGAGAGAGGCACACCTGGCGTGTACAGGACGAGGCACTCACTAGGGGGTGGTGGAATGGGTGGGCTGAGTCATAAGCCAGAAAGGCCAGTTGGGGCTAGCTGGGGCAGGGTGTGAGGTAGAGGAGGCCTTGAACATCAGCCTTGGGGCGTTAGGTTCTCAGGGTCACATCAGAGCTAGGGGCAGGACTCAGAGGAGAGGGGAAAGAGGCCCTGGGAAAGAGACACCCTCAGGGGCAGAACCAGAGTTTCCTCCTAGAGGGGCAGAGTCATGGCAGGTGCAGATCAGTACACACCATTATGCAAATATACACACCAGCTGAAAGCTTCTGGAGCTCCCATTGGTTTGGAGGCCAGGAGAGAGGCAGCAGCAGGGAAGAACAGAGAGCTAAGGCTCAAATGCCTCACCTAGGCCTCCTCTCTCAATAGGTCACCTGACTCCCTAGTCTGGAAATAAAGCAGCTGACAGAAACTATCTCAGCTCTGATTTCAGGGGCCTTCTGCCTACACCTCTTCACCAAGCAGCAGTGCCCATAGAGAGGCAGCATGAGCTCTGGAGTCAGAAGAACCTGGGTTTGAATCCTGATTGTGTGACCTTGGGCAAGTCACTTCTTCCCTTCTTGGGGTCCGTCTCTCAAAGCTTCATCTACAATACGGAGATAAGAGTTCAGCCATGGGGTGTGATGAGGATTAAAACAGATGATATCTGTGACAGGCCAGGCTCTGTGCTCGGCACAGCGTCCCCCCTTCTCTATGTTCTGGCACGGCTCTCTCTTGCCCTCTCTGACCCAAAGATGTCAGAAATCTTAACACTGCAACTGAACTTGTCTTTCCTTTTTCTTTCCCTCAATCCTCATATATTCTCTAGTCCTAGATGGCCCTGCCCCTCACAGCAGACCTGAATTCTTTTACATCTTTAAGCCTCAACCCTCCTTTCCTGTCCATTTCTGACCCTCCAGTCTTTGATCACACCCACCTTTGCCTGCTGTCTTCAGGCGCTCCCTTCCAGTTTAGCTTCCACCCTGCCCCAGTGTGCACATCCCTACAGATCTGACCGCAGAACTCACCCCTGTGCCCATCATCTTCAGGACCAAGTCCAAGCTCCTTGTGGAGGAGAGGAGAGACCATTCAAAGTCCTTCATGAGCTGGTCCAGGCTTATTTCCTTTTTCTTACCTCCCTCCACCTCTAGCCACAACCTACTCCCTAAACATGTGCTCCCCTCCAGGTCTGTCTCTGGTCAGACCCACACAACCTGAGTCCAGATTCCAGCTTCAGTGATACATAATGGCTATAGGACCTTTGGCACAATTCCTGAGCCTCAGTTTCCTCATCTATAGAATGGGGTCATGAGGCCCACCTCATAGGGTAGCTGCAAGCACATAGTCCTGGCCCTGGCACCGTATGTGCCCAAGAAATGCTGGCTGTGGATGTTTTTATTCCTTCCACTTGTAATGCAGTCTCTTTCCAATCCCTGGCTGGCAACACTTGGCATATCCTTCAGTTCAACTGTCAGCTCTAGGAAGGTCTAGAGAAAGCTGCTCTGTCCAGTCAGAGGAGTCTGGACACAACCTAGCAGTCTTCTAGGCAGAGGCCATATCTAGTTTGATTCTCTCCTGGGTCCAGCACAGGGCCTGGCCCTCAGTAACCACAGCAGGATACACTATTGAAGGAATCCACAAATTCAAGACTACAACCACCTCCAGATTCTCCACAGTAGCTCCAGGTAGAGCTCAAGGTCAGCGCCTAAGCAGAGCACAAGTCCAGGAAGGTAAATGATGCTGCTAAGAACTAGGAGACCTGAGCTCTGGTCTGACCTTGGGCAAGTCAGTTTCCCTATCTGTAAGGTGGGGAGAGGGTTGAACCAGGTGGTTCCTGAGTTCCCTCCTCACTTGGGTGCTCCCTGAGATAGAGTGTTGATGAAGAGGGTGAGTTCTGAACCAGACACAGTAGAATTTGAATCCCACATCTGCCTCCTACTTGCAGTGTGATCTTGGGCAAGTTAGAGAACGTCTTAGCCTCAATGTCTTCATCTGTAAAATGGGGCTGACCCTAGTCCTGTTCAGGAAGTTGGGAAAGGACAAGGAGCTTCTGTGCGAGTTAAAGCCTATACCACAGCACCTGGCACATGTGCATGCCCAGAAAACTTTGACTGTGGTATTTTAGTGTTATTTTGATTAGAGTTATCCTTTTTGTTGTGTTATCACTCCCTACCAGATCCTTTTCTCTATAAAAGAAATGTCTTGGAGCCCCTAATTTCAACCACAATTTCCTACACCTGTGGTCAGCTAAGGTCTCCAGGATGAATGGGGCATTTCTGGCTGCCCATGGACATCTGTGGAGAGGGACATAGTGAGGCCAACAGCCAGTTCCAGGTCTAACCCACAGCCAGCCTTGCCCAAACAGAGGCTGCCATTTACCCATAAGCCCTTCCTTCCCTTTCCTGCGATAAGCCATAGCAGAAGCCACTTCCCTGGGACAGACAACCTAGCAGCCTGCCTGCTCCTGGTACAAAATAAAGTGCCTTCCCATCTGCTGCTCATCTGAATAGGGAGCAAATTGCACTCATCTTTACACATAAAGTGGAGAGTCATGTTCTCATTTCCAGTTCCCAGACTGGGAAAAGCAGTACAGTGAGGGCAGTGCCTGACAATCAACCAGAGGCAAGATTTGAACCTGGTCCCTGGAAACTGGCTGTCTTTTCATATGGCTGTCTTGTATCTCTGGGTCACACAACCTGCTCCAGACTAATGTATTCCTCTCCTCCTTGGCCCAAAGAAGGCCTTGGGCAAGGCTCCAATGGTCACATGAGGCCTGGAGGAGGTGGCTGGCACTGAATTGGACCCCCTCTCTCGGGGGTTTGGAACCTGAGATGGCTAGAGAACTGGATGCCACACCTGAGCAAGATGTCATCCCAACCACCTGTCTTCAGAGTATCACCTAGCACAGAGCATGTTTTGAGACAAAGACAACTAGGGTTTGTGGGACATAGCTACCCAGCTCTCAGAGGCAGCTCAAAAGTTATGAGTTGTCCAATCAGACTGGGTTAAAATTCTGTCCCTGCCATTTATCTTGTTCACTTACTTCCTCTGAGCCTGTTTCCTCATTGGCAAATGGAAAAAGTAACAGCAAATCATCAGCTATGCAAACAAGGAAAACATCCAGTGCAGTTTCAGACACTAGGCAAGGACTTGAAACCTCTTTGAGATGAGTGTCCCTCCCTCCACTTTGCAATGAGGCCCAGGTGCTCAGCGGGGCACCTGGCGTAAGAAATAAAATCTGCTGCCGTATACTGAGTGCCTACTAGATGCCAGGCAGAGAACTATGCACTTTTGATAGAGCATCCCTAATCCTTATAGCATTTCCCCATTTTGTAGATGAGCATGTTGTGGATTCCAGAAGTGAGGTGACCTGTCCAAGGGCCCACAGTTTATACATGATTGATGCCAGGATCTGACCCCAGGATTGGGATCTGGAGTACCAAGTGATTCTGCCTGGCAGGTCAGGAAAAGCTTCACAGGAGAGGTGGTGTCTGAGCTGAGCCTTGAAAGATAAATAGGATTTGTCTAAACTGGATTCTCAACCAAGGGTGAGTGGGACTTCAAGGGATACTTGTCAATGTCTGAAAACATCTTTGGTTGCCACAACTACTGGCGGGAAGGGCAGGGTAGTCAATGCTATTGGTATCTAGTGTGTAGAGGCCTGGGATGCTGCTAAACATCCTACAATCACAGGACAGTCCCCTACAACAGACACTGATCTGATCCAAAATATCACTGTTGAGTCTGATATAACATACTACAAGTGACATTTAGTGAGCACTTACCGTGTACCAGGTGCAGTACTGAGTTCTTAAAAATGTCATCTTTAATCTTAAATCCATTACTCTCATACATCAATGAGGCATTGAGGCTCAGAGATGGTAAGTAACTTCCCAAAGGTCACACAGTCAGTAAATGGTAGAGCCAGGATTGGAACTGCATGAGTACATGTCAGAGCTCTTAACTCCTCTGCTCTGTTGCCTCTAGGGTTTTAATAAATATAAAAGTTCCAGGCCAAATCTGTTCTGATTATCTCTGGGTTTTGAGGCCTTGGGCAAGGTCCTCTCCCTCCCCTACTGCTGTTTTCCCATCTGTCAAGTGAGGTTTGCACCAAACAATCTCTAAGGCCTTGCCAGCTTTGAGTCTATAGTTCTCTAGGAGAGGTGCCTGAGCCCAGGCTCTTGGAGCCCTGGGGACAGACCCACCAGTTGCTGGGGGAGGAGAGGATGTGAGGGGAGGGTACAACCTCATTCCAAGTGCATACATAGTGATCCCTGTCTCCCACCAGGAGGAAAGGCAAGGGGGAGGTGACTCAAACCTCCCCCAGTAGCTTTCTCCCCTCCAGGGGGAGGTGACTCAAACCTCCCCCAGGAACTTCTCCCCTCCAGAGGGAGATAGGTTTCTCAGCCACCTCCTTGTCAAGTCCTGTGCTTCAGAGACCCCAAAGTAAGGACTCCTTCTTAGACAAGACAAGAAGTGTGGGTCAGGACTTCCATTCACCCAGCTGGGTCCACGAGCTACCATGGGCAAAAAGAGAAAGGATGTATTGACCCGGCCCCTACCATGTGCTATGACCTCAAATTACAAGTTCATCTCAGGTTAGCTTCACGATAATGCTGGTAGGAAGGAATCCTCACAATACTCATTTTATAGGTGAGCACAGGCAGGTTTATGTGAAGTGACTTGCTGAGTTGCACAGACGTGATGAAGGCAGATTCAGAGCCCAGGTGTGTCTGAGCCCAGAGCCGGGGCACTAGAGGGTGAGTGGCAGTCCTGGCTTTGCAATCCCCATCAAAGTTAAAGTATCTCAATAGTGTCTGAGAAAACATATGTTCAATTTCTCTTGCATTCTCCAGGATACGGAATGGAGTGCAAAAACAAACAAACAAATAAAACAAAATACACTAACTCAGATTTCCTGGGTAACAAACAAAGGAACCAAGGCATAGAAGGCAGAGACCTCTCAAGTTAGAAAGTCGGACAAGGTGAGGAAAGGGTGAATGGTGGGGGACAAATCTGCCCAGGGCAAAGAGCTGTGCTTTCTCGGCCTGACTTGGTCACTGGCAGTGCGGCTTTAGTTAGTTACATCACTTTTCCAGCTCTCAGTCTCTCCATTTATGTAATGAAGAAGTTGGACAAATAGTTTCAGACAGAGTCCCTTCAAACTCTCACAACCTGCACCCAAACCTGTCAGAGGTTCTCTCCTCTTCCCTGTTTACATCACTGCACAGCTGGGGAGATGGGGACATCAGTGCCTGGCACAAGGGATTCTAGGAGTGGAAGGCTGATGCCAGCCTAGTGCATGCCAGGAATGGATGACCCCAGAGTATCCTGCCATCATTCATCCTCTGATGGAGCCAGGTGAAAAGGAATCCATTGTGGGTTCAGAATGAAAGGGGACAGGAAAGGGGTGATAGTGAGCATGGGTTAATTTCTCCTGGGGCCAACATTCATTTCCTTGGGTTCAATTCAAATAACACTGCATAAGCATCCTGAAGACGGAAGAACTCACTATATACCATGTTGACCCAGTCATTTTCATAAAAGATTTGAACCAAGGATCTTCGCTTCCAAATGTCTACAGTCCAGGCCAGCTCAGGCCAGAGTGAGTCATTCATTCATTTATTCATTCAACAAACTTTTACTGGTGTGAACTGTGGGCCAGCCCTTGTGCCAGACTTTGGGATCATAGATATGATGAATAAGAGTCTCCCCTGTCCTTGGGGCACTGAGTCCTATGCTGGTATCCCAAGGGCATGATTGATGATGGACTATTGGATTTCAATAATCTAGCTAAACAATTGGACTTTTAAAAGTGGAAGA
Organism: Chrysochloris asiatica; assembly: GCF_000296735.1. Classification (NCBI taxonomy): domain Eukaryota; kingdom Metazoa; phylum Chordata; class Mammalia; order Afrosoricida; family Chrysochloridae; genus Chrysochloris; species Chrysochloris asiatica. The sequence goes on along the minus strand of NW_006408565.1, from coordinate 1,712,634 downwards.
CAGAGGATAGAAGAGGAAGGAGCGTTAGAGGGAGATTTGACTGGAAGAATAGCCAAAGAAAAGCAAAGATAAGGCATTCTGCTTCTGCAATGATTTATAGTCAACTTGATGGCACTGAACAACAACAACAACAATAAAGAGATCACAAGTCAAGGAATATGAGTAGTCTTTAGAAGCTGGAAAAGGCAAGAAAACAGATTCTCTCCTAGAGCCTCCAGAAACAAATCAGCTCTGTTGTCATCTAGCTCTTAGCCCTGGGAGGCTGTGTTGACCATCTAACCTACAGAACTGTAAGATAAATTCATGTTAAGTCACTACCTTGTGGAGTAGGGTGACTCTGTATAATAAGCACTGAACTGATAATCACAAGGTTGGAGGTTCCAACCCACCAACTGCTCTGCAGAAGAAAGATAATGCTTTCTGCTGTAAAGATTTACTGTCTCAGAAAGTCCAAGTTGTTGCTCGGTACTGTTGAGTCGGTTTCAATTCATAGTGACACTATGCAGGACAGAATGAAACACCTCCCGGTCCTACACCACCTTTACAATTGTTACGTTTGAGCCCACTGCTGCTGCCAATATGTCAATCCATCTTGTTGGGGGTCTTTCTCTTTTTTGCTGAGCCTCCACTTGACTTAAGCAGGATGTTCTTCAGAAACCCTGTACAGTTGGAACTGAATCAGCACACTAAACAACAACAAAAACAAGTTAAAGAGTCACTATGGGTTGGAAGCCACTCAAGGGCAACAGGTGTGCTTGGTTTGGTTTTACTTGAGAAAAAAAGTCCAGACTCAAATAAGCTTGGGAACCATTGTATTCAACAAGTTAAAGGGTTTCTTTGTTAGAAGATTTCTCCATGCATTTAATATGCAAATGCATGCCGAGAGTCCTCCAATGGGATATAGGCAATATTTCCCAAATGTAGCTGATCTTGAAACACATTTTTCAAATGTCATACTTATTAATAGAAAACATTTGGGAAAATGTGACTTTGATACTATTTGTTTGGCCATAGGAGCCTGGAGAAGGCTTCACAGAGAGGGTATTTAAATTTAAGCAGGGCCTTGAGGCTTGATTAGAAGTGCTTCTGAGACAAACCCAAACCCAGTGCTATGGAGTTGATTCCAACTCAGACTGTGTATAGGGTTTCCAAGGCTGTACATCTTTATGGGAGCAGAAATTTCCTCTTTCTTTTGAGGAGTGGCTAGTGGATTTGAACAGTGGGCCACAGGGCTAGCAGTCCAGTGCTTTTTCTACAGTGTTTAAAGGGTGCCGATTGCATTCCAAGGCCAACGATTCTCTAGTTACTCTACATACACTGATCACTAAGTCCTCAAAAGTCCTGATGTGGGTGACATAGTTAAGAAAGTCATCAAAAGCCGCTGGAGACTTCTACAGAATCATCTCAGCTCTGGGCCTTATTGCCCCAATCGTTAATCTTTAAATTCTAGCCCTGCTCTCAATCTGGTCCTTTGGGGATTTAAATCACAAATACTTTTTATACGCTCTGTACTTGATCACTGCCTTAAAACAAAACAGAACAAAACAACCCAATAACCTCATATCCTGACTCTAATTTAGACCTCCTATCAAGTTTAACCTTGATCCTAACTTAGATTCCTCTCTCAAGTCTGACCCTGACTCTAACTTAGCCCTCTTTCTCAGGCTTAAAACCTTGACCTTGCCCCAGTATAATCTGGCACTGGTAGTGAAGCAGGCAGCCTGCTAGATCAACACACCCTGGTATAGTCCTGGCTCATCCTCGGATCGCGGCTCAGCCTCTGGTGTAGCTCGCCCTGAACCATTCTAATGCTGCAACTGTCTCCAAGTCAGCGCCCCTCGACTCCTGACAGTAGCTCTGCCCTTACACAGTTCTGATTCAGCTCCGGCCCTGACCCTGTCCCATCCAGGTACCTGGTTCTGCTTTGATCTAATTTGTTTTCACAGTCCCATGCATTTATCCCTTACCATACCCAAGCCATGCGCCCGACCCCACTCCAGGTCTATCACTAATTTGGACGGACCAAAGCCCCGACCTTAGTGCCCCGCCCCCTCACCGCGGTCCCGCCCCGCTCGGAGTCAATTCTGACCGGGCCTTGACCACTGTCCAACCCTGACCCCGCCACTACCGGCCCCGCCCCTTCTCGGCCCCGCCCCCGCCCGAGGCCCGGAGGGCAGCGCACCTGCAGCTCCTCGAAGGCATCATCAATGCCGGTGACCTGGTGCTGCTCGTGCAGCGCTGGCTCGTCGCAGAAGAAACACAGCAGCGCGCGGTCCGTGAGGCAGAAGAGTTTGACCTTGTCGTGTGCCTGGCAGGGTCGCACGGCGCGGCGCGCGTTGAGGATGGCGTCCAGCGGGAAGGCGCTGTAGCGTTCCACGATGTTGGCCAGCTTGAGGCTGGGCGCGAGCGCGGGCTCGGCGAACGTGCGCCGACACTCCGGGCAGTCGCGGGCGCCCTGCGCCTCCTGCCGCACCCAGTGCTCGGTGATGCAACGGCGGCAGAAGTAGTGCTCGCAGCCCAGGCTCACCGGGTCCTGGTAGATGCTCAGGCAGATGGAGCACAGCAGCTCATCCTTGAGGCTGCACGCCATGGCGCCGGGGGCAGCGGTGCGGGAGGCTCGAGAGGCAGGGGGGCGGCTGAGAGCTCGCGGCGTGGAAGGGGGCAGCACTGAGGGATGGGTGCGGGGACGGGGCCCGGAGAGGCTGAGGGGTGCTGTCCGACAGGGAGGTAACACGGAGAAAGGGGTGCGAGGGATAGGAGCTACCCGAGACGCGGGCCCAGGAGGGTGGTCTCGAGGTAGTGGGTAACCTAGAGGGATGGGTGCTGGAGGGACAGGGCCGTGGATGTCTGAGGGGAAGGACTCCTGGCGAGGAGGTTCTAGGGGTGGGGACAGTCTTAAGGGATGGGTACTGGGAGAAGGGGATCCAGGATGGGGGCGGAGGCCTTGGGGGGCTTGAAACCCCAGGGTGGGGGTAGTGGGGGGAGGGGGAGAAGACGGAGGTGGGTGGTGGTGGGAGAGGGGGAGGCTAGGCCGAGTTGCACGGCGGCTGTGTCGGGCACAGCAGAGGAGGGGTGCGGGTCCATTCAGTGGCCCGATCCCAGCCCCAAGCCCGGGCCTTGAGCGGCCCCTTACCGTGGCCGGCTCAGCTGCCACCGCTCCGGTCCCAGCGCAGCCTCCCAAACCGGAACCAGCCGAGCCCAAGCAGCCGGCGGTCGAGGCTTGCTCCCCGCCCCCGTGGGCGGGGCCCATGCAACTCCACCTCCGCGGTGGGCGGGGGAGAGGGGGGCAGAGTTCCAGCTTCTAAGACTTCCCCCACCCTCCCACCACCACCACCACCACCACCTCAGTCTCAGCCTCCACCTATCCTTCCTACCCAACTGTTCGTTCGCTATCTGCACGTAAAATAGCTTGTAGGTTTCGATTGGGTCCTGATGGTACGTGGGAGGGCTCTTTTAGTGTGAGGAGCTAACTAAACAGGGAACATTTTGCTGGATCATTGCTTTGAAGACGTAAGGAAGATAATATTTTGTACTTAAACAAACAAGGATAAATATGTTGAGTAATCGGCATAAAATACCTTTGCATAAAGTATGCAGCTAAAACTTGCGAAATACTTAGAACACGTTCAAGTCCCCATATACTACGATTTCCTCTTTGCTTGCTTCAGGAGTGCCTGGGAGAGACGTTTGGAAAGCTCTGGCTCTGGCTAATGTGTGACCCAAGGAGTCCCCTTCATTCAGCAAACATTGCTAGGTTTGTGTGAAGGTTGGGGGAGGTGGGAGGTGGAGCAGGAGGAAGAGCGAGTAATTGGAGACCTTGACTAGTATGCCAGATGGAGAGGGGATAAGGGATTTCTAGGTGGAGAGGCAGCATGTGCAAAAGCACAGAGGCGTGAAAGCGAAGGACACATTTGTGGACAGTGCCAGATGGGGGTGGGATAGGAAAAGGTTTCGAGTATGATGGAAGGCCTTGAGAGTCATAGTTTAGAATTTCATGAAGACGGTCGACTTTCAAGCAGGCATCTCATTTGGGTTGCAGCAAGTCACACAGAAGCTGATTTTAGTATCAGCAAGGTAAAGAAATGGAGTCCTGGTGTAGCCCTGTGGGTTAATGCGCTGGACTGCAAAGTCGGTTTGAAACGCAGAGTTGGCAGTTCAAGCTCACCAGTCGCTCCTCAGAAATCCTATATGGGTCGCTATGGGTTGGAACCGACTCGACTGCACTTAACAATAGCAACAAGGTGAAGGAAGAGATCTGTTCAGATGTGTCTGCATATACAAAGTGCCTGCCACAAATAAAGGTGTGTAGCTGAGTCCTGGGAATGTGGTGGCCCTGTAGGATTGACACTGGGCTGCGAAACACAAGTTGACGGATTGAGCCCACCAGCCACTCAGTGGGAGAAAAATGAGACTTTCTGCTTCTGCAAAGATTACAACCTCTGAAACTTTATGGGTTGCTATGAATCACAGCAGAGAAGATGTGGAATGTAGGAGGAGAGATTAGGTACAAGTTGGGACACTATTGTCACAGTCTCAGAAGTAAGTGAGACCTGAACTGCAACCATGACAGACATGAGTAAGGAGAGAACCCAGAATACTGACTATATGTTGTTGTTGTTGTTGTTGTTGTATGCTATTGCGTTGGTTCTGACTCATAGCAACCCTGTATAGGATTTCTGAGGAGTGGCTAGTGGGTTTGAACCACTGATCTTGTGGTTAGCAGTCCAGTGCTTATCCTACAGTGCCACAGCAGGACTCCATTGTAAGTATTGTTATTGTTAAGTGCTGTCCAGTCAGTTCTGACTCATAGTGATCCTACTATATAGGGTTTCTGAGGACCCCCTGGTAAGTTTGAATCACAAACCTTACTGTTCAAGCCGACCTTGCTGTCCAGTGCTTATCCTACAGCACCTTACCAAGATTCCATTGAAAGTATGTTGTTGTTAAATGCCTTCGAGTTGGTTCCAACTCATAGTAACTCTTTATAAGGTTTCTAAGGAACAGCTGGTAGGTTAGAACTGCTGACCTTGAGGTTCAAACCGACCTCGCTGTCTCGTGCTTTCCTACAGTGCCAGACCAGGACTCCATTGAAAGTATGGACAGTATAAACTTTAGTGATGGGTTGATGTGGGGTGAGAAGAGGAGCATTGAGGGTGGCTCCCCAGTTTCTGCCTCCAGAAATGTCCTCACTGAGTTCAGCTTCGTTGAGGTACAATTTAAGAGACAGTTCTAAGCTTCAGTCCTCTGCTGTTTACATGTTCTCCCTCAGACCATCATCTGGTCCAGAGTCTACATCCTGTAACAAGTTGGTTACTGATCCAATAGCCATTCATCAGCTTTTCCTTACAAATGCAGCCCTGTATTTATTCACTTGTCCTTCTCTCACATGAGACTGATGGAAAGCTGTCTCCAGCCCAATTCCAGGAATAAGTCCTATTTGGACCAAGTCTCATTCCTTTTACTTCTAAGGTTTGGGTATGGACATGTAATGAAGGTCTGCCCTTAAAAACCTAAAGGGGAACCTATGGTGAACAAGGGTGAGCAGACAGGTTCTACAAAGGATCTCTTCACTTTCAAAAGCAATCTACCTCCATTTGCTGGTAGTAGATGTGTTTGGTAGTGATGTTGGAGTAGATTTCACAGTTGGGCAGCCTGGAATTGGACCAAATCGGGGCCCTCTGTTCTATCGAATGGTCTTTATAAATTATTAAGCTCAGCTCCCTCTCTCCGTCTCTCTCCTATCATATCAAGCTTTACTTGAGCCCCAATGAGACACCCCTGCACCTTTCTCAGTCGGTGAACCTGCCTCCCACTCCATCAAGAAAGTAGAGCCTCTCCACGAGGTCTTTTCATCTTCCAGTTCTTTTCAACCTATCTACTTAGACCTGGTGTGGTACTGTAGGATCAGCACTGGATTGCTGACTGCAGGTTGGTGGTTCAAACCCACAAGCTGCTCTTTGGAAACCCTATACAGGGTCATTTTTTTTTTTTAAATGAATATATATATATATATATATATATATAGGAGCTCTGGTAGCGTAGTGGTTACGAATTGGGCTGCGAACCTTAAGGCCAGCAGTTCGAAACTACCAGCTGCTCCGCGGGAGAAAGATGAGGCGTTCTGCTCCCGTAAAGATTTACAGCCTCGGAAACCCTGTACAGGGTCGCTATGGGTCGGATCCGACTCGATGGCACTTAACAACAACAAAACAACATATATATATATTAATGCTTTATTGTGAATTATGTGATAGTTTACATGGGAGGGCATCAGCTTCACATTGATCCTGTCGTATATCGCTTCCTTGCCATGGTTACAATCCCTTCCATGTATCATCGATCAACCAAAGTTTCCAGCCGCTCTAGCTCCCCATGTCATCATCTCTGCCTCCATCCCTGGCATCACTGCTTCTCTGGGTAGGGTTCCGTTCTCTGCTCTTCTCCTTTGATGGTCCCAGGGACCTCCACTCCTAGACTGTAAGGTTAGTCACTCCCCTCCCTTTGCCCCAAAATGTCCACCTTTACATTTCCAGCCCTTACAATCAGTCCTGATAACAATTATTCGCTATTGCATCACAAGAGACCTATTCGCATCTCCTTTTATCAGCCCTGACTAGGCAGAATGGATACTACTCAGTGGAGATTCTACCTTGCTCCATGCCATCTGAATCTAGGTTTCCTCTTGAAAGCTTGTAAGCCAGTCACTTCTTGCCTCTATAGCCCCCCCCATTCTGGGTAGCCAATGTCCAAGTTGCCCATCCCTGTCTTCTCCATGTGCAGAGGAGGTGGGAATGATCCTCGCTGTGAAGATCAATTCACTCTTTTGAGCTATTGCTTCCATAGGTGTGTGTCAAGTTCATCAAATTGTGTCAGATTACTCTTTTTTCCTTCTTTCTTCTTCTGTTTGAGCTCTGATCATCCAGCCATTAAAGCCAGGTCAAGTGGGTATTATCTGCAAGTGTGGGTGTTCTTATGCACTTGCCCTCTCTTCTGATCAGCTGGGTGCTTCACTCTCGACTCTAGGCCTCTGTGGCTATGTCACTGACTCTGGGTCCAGGAGTTCCCTGGACTTGGCACACTGCTGGCCAAGCAGGTTTCCATTTGGGTTCACAGGAGTCTATTGAGTGTTGTAGGGCTTAGCTTGCAGCTTCATTGCTGTTTTTCCCTCACTTTCCCTTATCAGTGACGAAAGTGGTCACCAATCAGAACATGCATTCCCATTGAGCCTTAGTCTTAGAAGGGGATTTGCCTTGAGGAGAACCCGACCCCTTGCCTTGATGTCTCCTTGGCGAGCCACTTGTTTGTTCTTATAGCAGTCAGTCAGCCTGCCTATGTTGTTTTGTGTTTTTCATGTCAATCTTTCTTTCAGGACATATCTTCTATTCTTCTGACCTTTCCCCTTACAGGGTCATTTTGAGTCAGAACCAACTCAACTGCACGTAACAACAACAACTTAGGTATAGGAATGCCTTAAGTCCTTTGTGAGATGAGGCAGAATGTACAATAAACAAATGGGGTGAAGTCAATGAGTTTACATCTTCATTTGTCCTCCCCTCCTTTCCTCTGGTCTCAGAGGATGAAGTGTGACTTCTGTTCAAGACTAATTTCTCCTCCAGGGTCCTGGCCTAATTCCCTCAGGCCTCCTTGAGACCTGACTCCTTCAATTATCCTCTCTTGTCTGTGTTGTCTGCCTCCTTCCTCATCATTGGTGATTTCCCCAGCCTATAAACATGCTCAAGTTTCTATTAACGCAACATGCTCTACAACCTACCCCCGCTTTAGGTACCATCTCATTTCTTGCCTTTCTCTAGCTCAGCTTCTTGAAAGAATTATCTGCACAACCTCCCCTGCGATTCATCAGTCTGCTGCAGTCTGGCTCTGGTCCCTAACACTCTACTGAACTCACTAATAATCTCTTAATTGCCAATTAAAAATAGCTTCTAATGCACAGTTGCTGTTGTGGAAAAACAAGAGAAAAATAAAAGGAAGTTTGAAATATGGGGTAGACTTCAAAAAGTTCTCAGAAAAAATGGAATCATGAGAGAATGGAACACTCCATGAACTTTTTGAAGAGCCCTTGTATACATGATTCAACTCCGCAGAAGATCTATTGTTATTACTTAGTTTAAATCTTTACAGACTTTTTTTCACATATTATATAGTAGAGGTGGTGTGCCATAGAGTTGGTTCCGACTCATAGCCACCCTGTATAGGGTTTCTGAGGCTGTAAATCTTTACGGGAGCAGAAAGTCTCATCTTTTTCCTGCGGAACTGCTGGTAGTTTCAAACTGCTGGCCTTGTGGTTAGCAGCCCGACTCATAACCACTACACTACCAGAACTCCTTCATAGTATATTTGCATCCACACATCCACAAGGTATGGTGAGAGAGAAAGTGAAAGGGGCATGGGTAGGAGTGTGGAGACTTTCATATAAATTAGTTCATTTTCTGAAATAGTGTTTCCCAGAGCATGGTCCTTGAACCATATGTGTCTTAGCATAGGTTCTTCCATGAGCAGACCTTTATTTAGATAATGATTGGAGTGAAAATAGCTTATTTGGAAAATGCAAGTAGTACTATTAGGGAAGCAAGAAATTGATACAGGGCAAGGAAGGCAGTCTATAATGGCACACTATTAAGTCAGTCACCACAGATGATGGGTGAAGAATTGTCTTGCAGGATAACTCTAGGAAACAGTTCAAAAAACACGCCTCAGAATGATTGTACCCAAAGGGCAAGGGAGCTGGGCTATTTATAAACCATCTTTGAGTGTTGAGGCTGCTCCCCAGGGGCATATGATTCTTTGGCTCTTATGACCTGTGATGTGCACATCAGCTCTCTTCAATTCTGGGATAAAGATCCCTCAGCCGTGGATGCAAATGGTGGTAGTTGGAAGTCTTGGGAGTGCATGGACAGATTTGAGGGATAAAGATAGAGCACTGACAACATCTACTTCAGTCCACCCCTTTTACCTACTTAGATCAATTTGAACCTCATTTCAAGTGTTATATTCTGTCACAGCTTCTTCAAGGTGATGATCAGTCATAACATAGTAAGGGAGAGAGAAGACAGCAGGAGTAATGGGACAGGCTCCAGTCTTCACTGCTGTAATTGATCCTCAAACTGTAACTGATATACATTATCTTCCTTTTCTACCACTTATTCTAGATGCCCTTCATCTGGACAAGCAGAGATCACTTACTCATATTATTTCCTTCCCATCTTTCTTTGCCTGCTGATCTGCTGACATGAGATGCCCCAAATGATCAGGTGGCAGTAAAACCTACTCCCTGGTTAGTAGTTCTTCCCCTGCTTTCTGGGAACTAGAGTATTTCAACAGCGACTAAAGCCATGTAGATGGGAAACACAAATTCACCAAGCAGGTCATTGGGAATAAAGGTTAGAGGAGCTACTTTCCTGGTTATTAGACCCATGTATTCTACCTGCCAGGAATACAGTATATGTTGTTATTAAGTGACAATGAGTTGTTTCCGACTCATAGTGAATCTATTCAGGGTTTCCAAGGAGTGGCTAGTGAGTTTGAACCACAGAACCTGCAGTCCAAACAACCTTGTGGTCTGGGGCTTATCCTACAGTGCCTTACAATGGTTATTGGCTCAAAGTATAAACATACATTTGAAGGACAGAATCTCATGTTATCTTTAAGCTTATGCCTCCAAGTAGTCACCGCAACATTCCCCAACATGTTTTAGGTGGCACAGTGTATGACCAAAGGAACTCTGGTAGCGTAGTCGTTATGAATTGGACTGCGAACCGCAAGGCCAGCAGTTCAAAACTACCAGCTGTTCTGCAGGAGAAAGATGAGGCGTTCTGCTCCCATAAAGATTTATAGCCTCAGATACCCTGTACAGGGTCTCTATGACTCGGAACCAACTCCATGGCACACAGCCAGCCAGTGTATGACCAATGGATATCATGGTCATGTGCCTATTAATCCTCCATCCTCCATGGTCATGTGAGCCCACTGAGAGTGGAACTGACTAAGACATTGTAGACAGAGAAGGCAAACCTTTACTGAGGATATATATCAATCCCATGAGGCCATAGAAGAATCATAGCCTCTTCAGGGTAGTTGGGTCTAGTGTAATCAACTTGTCACCATGTGCCTGGGTTCTCAAAGGATAGTGTCATATCAAGAACTCAGTATCCTCTTTGCTCTGACAGATTGGATATTTATTGTTGTTAGGTGCTGTCAAGTTGGTTCTGATTTATTGCAACTCTGTACAACAGAACAAAACACTGCCCGGTCCTGCACCATCCTCACAATTGTTGTTACGTTTGAGCCCATTATTGCTGCCCCATTATATTAGTGTTCTTCCTCTTTTTCTGTTGACCCTCCACTTTACCAAGCATGATATGACTTCTTTAGAGACTGGTCCCTCCTAACATCTTGTCCAAAGTATGAGAGATGAATGATTGCCATCCTAGCTTCTGAGGAGCACTTTAGCTATATTTCTTCCAAGACAGATTTGTTTGTTCTTCTGGCAGTCCATAGTACTTTCAATATACTTCACCAACACCATAATTCAAATGCATTGATTCTCCTATGGTCTTCCTTATTCATTGTTCAATTTTCACAGGCACATGAGGCAATTGAAAATACCATGGCTTGGATCAAGTGTACCTTAGTCTTCAAAGTAATATCTTTGCTCTTTAACACTTCAAAGAGGTTTTTTTTTTGCAGAAGATTTACCTAATGCAATTTGTGGTTTCATTTCTTGACTGCTGCTTCCACGAGTGTTGATTGTGGATCATTTTGTAGTAGCAATAGATCAGTAATGGTGAGAGAGAATTCTTGTTGGGTCCATGCATAACATCCATCCCTGTCACCATGCCTCCTTGGTTCACAGCCATTGTGCAAGCTCTCGGGGTGCTGATGAGAGAAGTTGATTTATTTCCACTGGATTAGTCATCCTGTCAACCTAGCTGCTTAGGGCCTCCTCTGTTATGAACACTCTCTGATACACATTGGCATGTTGTTGTTATTGCTAGGTGTTGTCATGTTGGTTCTGACTCATAGTGACTCTGCCTGGGGTTTCTGAGGCTATAAATCTTTACAGAAGCAGAAAACCTCTTTTCCCCATAAAGCAACTATTGGGTTTGAACTGTTAAACTTGCAGTTAGCAGTCCAGTGCCAATCTTGCAGTTCTACCAGTACCTCTACATATTGACATGAGATAAAGATGCTTCTTCCTCAGATCTCTTTAACTCCCAATTTCTCAGTCTTGAACTTTACAGGTCCATGATCAACCAGCCAAACCATTCACCACTGCTTCGGAATCATTTCCTTAGGACATTTTTCCTTCCACACCCACTTGATAGTTCAATACAATGTTTGTAGTTCTGTCTCCTGGGAGAATTTCCCCTCGCTAAAGCACTGAACAACTAACTGCAAGGTCAGCAGTTCAAACCACCAGCCACTCCTTGGGAATCCTATACAGGGTGTCTATGAGTCGGAACCAACTTGACAGCACATAACAACACTACATTGTTCTTCAAAACATGGCCACTAGAACATGACTGTAGAACAGCAAGAGTCAATTTTTGACTAGCACCAGCCCATTTATAACCAGGCCAAAGTTTATTTCCTCTCTGTTAGCCAATCATAAGGAATCACCTGTTATTCTATAGATACAAGCTAAGGCAGATGCTCCAATACAAACAGAGGCAACAACATGTGGGATTTGGCATACTTATATAATTTATTTGCACCCTCTAGTCCTGCTCAGGAGTCCTGGTGTGGCACTGTGGGTTAATGGGCTGGACTGAAAAGTCACTATGAACTGTAAGGTCAGCAGTTCAAGCTCACCATCCACTCCTTGGAAACCCTATACTGGGTCGCTATGAGTTGGAACTGACTCGACGGCACTTAAGAACAACAGGCCCTGCTCAGGCATGATTCTGAATTCCATCCTACTCTGGATGGCTGTTGCACCTTCTTGACTTTATGACTTGGTGTGTCTGATAGTATACACTTACATTGAGCAAGTCTGTTGATTTCCAAGAGTCAATAATAACTGTTTAAACCCAACTGTAGCATACTAAGGAGCTCTGGTAGCGTAGTGGTTACGAATCGGGCTATGAACTGCAAGGTCAGCAGTTCGAAACTACCAACTATTCTGTGGGAGAAAGATGAGGCTTTCTGCTCCCGTAAAGATTTACAGCCTCAGAACCCTGTATAGGTCTCTATGAGTCAGAACCGACTCCACAGCACATAACAACAACAAATATATATATATATGCCATTTGAACTGCAAGGTCGGTGGTTCAAGCTCATCAGCTGCTCCTCGGAAACCCTATACAGGGTCGCTATGGGTCTGAACGGACTCAACAGCACTTCACAACAAAAAATATGCTAAGTATTGGAGTCCTGGTGTGGCTGGAGTCCTGGTGTGGCATTGTGGGCTAATGCGTCAGACTGCAAAGTCGTTTGAACTGCAAGGTCAGTGGTTCAAGCTCACCAGCTGCTCCTCAGAAACCCTACACAGGGTCGCTATGGGTCCGAATCAACTTGACGGCACTTAACAACAACATATGCTAAGCGTTACTTTTCAAATGTTGAATGGTTATCTACTGCAGTGAGCACGCTCTTACTTTAGAACCCTAAAGTTCTGCTGTGAAATTCTCCTATTAGGACTTGTTAAAAGCTCCATATGGTATCCTTATTACCCTGAATACTTTTGTCAACATGGATTTGCAGGGTCATATGGTCCAAGTGGAAGGGCTTCTTGTTGCACAGTTTAGGACTGCTGTAAATCTGAGCTCACTCAACACTGACAGCCTTCTGGATCACTCAATAAAGGGGTTGAAGTAATATTCCCATGTGAGATATATACAGTTGCCAAATTCCAGAGGCCTATTGAGTGCCTCTTCTTGGTTCTAGGAGTTGAAAGACACAATTACTTGTCTGTGACATTGGAAAGACAACAATTACTTACGAGTCCTAGATCATTGAATCTTTAAAAACTTTATTGTCATGTCAGACCCCTGAATCATTTATCTCCTGCCCTCTTGTGCATGTATCTTAGAGGGCATCCAGATTACTCATCACCTCCTTTACCCCAGACTTGATTAACATGACATCATCAGGATAGAGAACCAGTGTGATGTCTGAGGAATATGACAGAGTAGGAAAGTTAACAAAGCCCTTGGGCAAGACCATGAATGCATACTGCTATGCTGTCTGTTCCAAATAAATGCAAACTGCTTCTCATTCGTCCTGGAAATGACTTTTTAAATTAAGGAAAATAATTTTTAAAATGCATTTGCTAGAACAATTGCTATATACAAAATACCAGAAGTTGTCTTGTTGTCTTTTAGAAAACATAACACATCTGGCATAGCATCTACAATTGAAGTTATCACTTAGTTAACTTTATGGTAGTACACGATCTAAAATGCCACCATGTTCTTTTTTTTTTTTTTCCCAGTGGTCAGTCTGGGGAATTAAATGGGCATATAGCAGAACCACCCCCTCCCCTATATTCTTTAAATCTGTGAGAGTGGTGCTAATTTCTGCCAATCATTGTACAATGCAGTGTTTTTTCTAATTTGCTATCTAGTCTATGGGTATATGTGCGATTTCAGATGTATCCACTTGGTCTTCCTACTATTTTGCATCTTTTTCTACGAATAAAGAACCAATGTGAGGCTTCAGCCAGCTGTTTACTTATTCCAATTAAGTATTTTGTTGTTGTTGTGTGCCCAAAGTTGGTTCTGACTTATATAGACACTGTATAGGGTTTCTTTGAGCGGCTAATGGGTTTGAACTGTCAACCTGTGATTACCAGTTCAGTACTTGTCCTACAGTGCTACCAAGCTCAATTCAGTATTTTAGGGATGGGAAAATGATCATAGGGTGAGTCTGAAGACCCATTGAATGCACTAAGAGATGGACTTTGGCAAGACTCCACTGATATGCTCCTACTGAAACAGGGTCATGGTGGCATTTTAGATCCCCTGGCATCAATGTCAGCCTAGACCCTGTATCCAAAAAAACATTAAAATATCTGGATATTCTTCATTCTTCTTTGTATGTTACTCTAGTAATTAACCATAGGTTCCTTTGGGGGATATTAAATCTGTATATACTTGCTATAGCACAGTGGGATCATTTCCCAAAGGAATTCAGTCTCTCCTTTAAACAGTAGGCTCTGTGTCTGAGAAAACCTTAAATAAAAAACATGGGTAAGAAATAGTGATTTTTTGTTGTGATGGTTGACATTAGCAATCTGATCACATGCTCTCGATCTCTCTTGATTATATTGGTCAACAGTACAACTACCAGCAGTTCTGTGGGAGAAAGATGAGGCTTTCTGCTCCCGTAAAAATGTACAGCCTCAGAAACCCTGTGCAGGGCCACTATGAGTCAGAACCGACTCCACGGTACTTAACAACAACAACAACAACAACAACAACAACCGTTGTTAGTTGCCTACTGATCTTGCAACTAGAACTTCAAGGTCTATTAGCCACCTCACTTTCCAGCTTTGCTGCCCATTAGGTACTTCCATCTGCCTGGCCTCTGCTATCCTAGCAATGTAGTGTCGCCATTAATTTCAGGGAGCCCACTTCCATGGTACCCTTCCTTACTGTCGGCCTCACTTAGAAAGAATCGTACCGCTGAGCTTGTTGATGATGCTTCTGCCCCCTGCAGGCGCTCCTTCCTATTGTTTTGATGAAGGAATATCCTTTGGTAACATATTCATTTTGGGTTCTCTGCTTTAAGTAATAAATTTATTCCAGCAGGCCCATCTCTCTGAACTTTTTGATTGCTTCCTGTAGCTCTGGCAATGCTACCATTTCCACATTGTTTATGGTAGCTGTTCTCTCTGCCCATTGTTTAGCTATTATCTCTTAACCACAAACCTTCTCTTCTATACCCTATTAGGAAAACTCCCATTTCAGCTTTGCTAGTTGTTCTTTGTTATACTTTGCCAATAGGGAATGCAAGAGGGAGAAGGAGAAGCTGCAGGAGGGGCATGTTTCCTATTGGCTACCTATTGGCTTCCAGTGCTTGTGAACATCACCCTAGCAACAATTCTTAACTCTGGCATCAGCAGTATCTTCCCTTAGCAGCAGCTAAATCCAGTTTGTGTTTTTTACCCAACATTTTGTTTTACCAGTTAGATGGTGCCCCTGCTCAGAAGTCTCAGTGTCAGTTCACTGAAACCCCTCTTCTAAGCTCCTGAGGGGAAGTGGTATCTGCTTCCTGTAATTGCTACTTTAGTGATTGTTGTTAAGTGTCGTTGAGTCAGTTCCGACCCATAGCGACCCTGTACAGGGTTTCCAAGGCTGTAAATCTTTATGGGAGCAGAAAGCTTCATATTTCTCCCGTGGAGTGGCTGGCAGTTTCGAACTGCTGACCTTAAGGTTCATAGCCCAATTCGTAACCACTACGCTACCAGAGCTAGCTTTGTTTTATTGTTGTTAGTTGTCATGGACTCAGCTCTGACTTGTGGTCGCCTTTTATATAACTGGATGAGCTGTTGCCTAGTCCTGGGTCATCTTCATGATCACTGGTATGTTTTGAGTATATTGTTTGTGGTTATTGCGTGTGTCTATTCTTCTCATTGGGAGGTTCTTTTTTTTTTAATTTACCAAACATTATGCTTTTTTCTAATGATTGGTCTTTCCTGATGACGTGTCCAAAGTAAGCAAGTTGAAGTCTTACCAGTCTTGCATTTAAGAAGCATTCTAGTTGTGATTCTCTTAAGATGGGTTTGTTCATTCTTCTGGCAGTCCATCGCATATTCAATAGACCTCGCCAACACCACAGTGGGAATGAGTTGATTCGTCTTCTGTCTTTGTCACTCATTGTTCTACTTTCCCATGCATATGGGACAGTTGAAAAGATGATGGCGTGGGTCAGGTGCATCTTAGCCACCAAAATGACTCTGCTTTGGAAAACTTTAAAGAAATATTTTGCAGCAGATTTGCCCCATGCAATATGTATAACTTTGTACTTCCTTTTAACTTTTCAGTTAATCAGTTAATGACTTTATACCTATGTAACAATATCTTAAATTAAAGTCTCTCTCTTTAAGTAGGTGATATAGTTTCTGCCTTCCAATTGGACCCTCATCATTATTCCCCACCACCACCAAGTTTCAGAGAACCATGCCAGCTCCAAGTGTCCTTGCTAATATGATAAATCCAAAGGCCCAGGGGAATGTCTCAATTCCAACAAACTGCTTTTACCCAGCTCTATATCCACCCCCACTCCCCCTTTACTGGTTATGTACCCTCTGTGTCCATTCCTAGAAATGCTCTCCAACTTCCTGTTGGTACATATTAACCAAGTCCTGCAGTGTTGCTAGTAAAAGTCCTTTTCTTTAAGATAAGATCACACTTTCTCATTTGTGTTATGCCGAGACTTGACCCTAACGATTAGCCTAGAAGTCACAAGAGGAGATAGGAGCAGGCTGTGAGGAGAACAAGTATCATCTTGCACGGTGTTTGCCTTAGGTGGGGCCTCTGCATGATCCTCAGCAAGGGAAGGGACTGTACACTCTCTCTCTCTTTTTTTTTTCACCCTTCACTGAACACTTTTTATTGGCCTTTTGGATAGAAACAGGAATAAATTTGCCAGGAAGGATGATCCCATCATACTTCTGTTGGAACCTGCGCAGGGCCTCCTCTTTGCTGATTCTGTGTTTGGCCCCAATGCAGCCTGTCCTGTGCTTCTTGTCTGTGATGCTGAAACCTGGCCTACCAAGCACCACATAGAAGTCCAGGCCATAGATACCAATGCTAGGGTCCGATTTGAGTTCCAGATTGATGTGCTTCTGGATCCCCAAACCAAAGTTTCCAGTATCTGAAACGTTAATTTTTCATAACTCATACTCCCGCACCTTTAGACCTCTCTCTCTGTATCCCCCCTGCCTTGGCTCCATGAACTGTGCAGTGGATAGCAATCTTTTCATTTCTCCTAATGCCAAAGGACCTGGTGTGTATCTGGCTTTGGAGAACACAGGGGTCTGACCGGTCAGCTGCTTTAACACCTTGACTGCCTGATTCAGTCTGTCTCCACTCTCCCCCACAGAGATGTTGAGGCAGAGCTTGTGGATGCGAAGTGCCTGCATTGGGTTCTCTTTTTCACCTTGATCCTGCGCCATGATGAAGAGCAGAGGACTCTACTCTTTCAGCAAAGGTGAAATGAACACTTCCACTATTAACATCATCAGATCCTGCACCTGATTTTCATCCCTTCCAGCTGCAGGAGATTAGGAGCTTTTCAAATGCTCTCATAGAAGGTTTCTGGCTTTCAGAACATGCCCTGAGTTAACGGTTGACTAGTTTGAGCTTATATTTTCCTTCTGTCACCACATCAATGGCAATTAATAACCAATAAACTCTACCAGTTCTTCTCATTACTGTTCCCTCCACATCTCCCAAGACTGAAGAGACTAGATAAACCAGTATGTCCCCTTATACCTGTGTCCCATCTCAATTCATCATAGATCAGAGGCATTTTAATGGGGCTTTTACAACAAATTAAGAACTCCCAACAATAGGACCCTGTGGTCCTTTGGTAGGTAAATGATACAATTCTTGAATTCCATCCTTAGGTTTTGTTCCTAAGACCACTTATTGTACAAACTGTCTTAGGTTAGATGTCTAGATGCAGACACTGAGAGCAGGATTTGAGTTAAAATAGTTTATTAGGGAAGTGTCAATTAAACTGGTTAGACCAGGGAAGTGATAAAGGAAAAGAAGGTAGTTAGTAAGATACTCTATTTAACCAGCTACCACAATAGGGTATTAAGGAGCTCTGGTAGCGTAGTGGTTATGAATTGGGCTGCTAACCTCAGGATCATCAGTTCGAAACTAACAGCTGTTCCACAGGAGAAAGATGAGGCTTTCTGCTCCCGTAAAGTTTACAGCCTCGGAAACCATGTACAAGGTTGCTATGAGTCAGAACCGACTTCACGGCACATAACAACAACAACAATTGGGTACTAGAGCTGAATCCTTAGGGAAATAATGGGAAATGTTTCAAAACACCTGCCACAGAAGTAACTCAATTGAGGGATGACAGAGCTGGAGTGTTTATACACTCACTCTGAGAGTCATTGGCTAAAGGCACAGGTATAGATGTAGATGCTCACAGATGGCAGTTGGCAGGAAAACAGAGAGTTCATCACCAATAAGGAATCTGCATTTAAACAAGTAGTCAGATGATTCAGATGCAGATGCAGGTTGTTACAGCTGCTGGTTGTCCCCTGCCTAGTTCTTTGGGCCTTTCCTGCCAACACAAACAAATAGAAGAGTACTGGAATTGTAACTATGTGGATAGAAACATGCCTCTTTTTCTAATGATTTAAATCTCATTAAAACATATTCAACTATTTAAAGCAATAAGAATGACAATGCATTGTTACTGTGGAGTTTATAATGTAAGTACAAGCAAAATAGAGGAGAAAAGTAGCATGAAGGGGCTCTGTGAAACTATTCATGTAAGGCTCTTATTCTACTCTATGTAAAGTGGTGTGATATCACTTGATGGTAGACTGTAAGTTAAAGATGTACACTAAAATGCTAAAGCAAGCACGAAAATGATACAATCTATTATATTTAACAAGTCAACAAAGGAGATAAAATGTAGTTTTAAAAAAGTCAAGCCTACAGAAAAATTAGAAAAAAATGGAACAAATAACAGATGAGAAATAGAAAACAAATAGCAAGATAGTAAATTTAAACCCAACTATACAGAGTCCTAGAGTCCTGGTGTGGCGCTGTGGGCTAATGTATCAGACTGCAAAGTCATTTGAACTGCAAGGTCAGTGGTTCAAGCTCACCAGCTGCTCCTTGGAAACTCTATACAGGTCCGCTATGGGTTGGTATCTACTCGATGGCACTTAACAACAACATACGGAGTCCGAGTCCTGGTGTGGTGCTGTGCGTTAATGTGCTAGACTGCAAAGCCGTTTGAACTGCAAAGTCGGCAGTTAAAACTCACCAGCTGCTCCTCAGAAACCCTATACAAGGTCACTATGGGTCGGAATCAACTCAACGGCACTTCACAACAACATACCAATAATCCTGGAGTCCTGGCGTGGTACTGTAGGATAAGCACTGCCAGGTCGGTTTGAACTGCAAAGTTGCCAGTTCAAACCTACCAGATGCTCCTTGGAAACCCTGTATGAGTCAGCACCAACTCAACAGCACTTAACAACAACAACATACCAATAATCCACCATTCATCTTATCAGTTTGTTATGCTGTGATGACAACTTGTGTGTTGCATGTGATACTTGAAACTATGCCACAGGTATTTTAAATACTAGCAGGTTACCCAGGGAGGACAGGTTTCAGCAGAGCTTCTGGATTGAGAAAGTCTAGAAAGAAAGAGAGGCGAACCACTTATGAACGGTTAGCCCTGAAAACTTTGTGAATAGCAGGGGAACATTGATAATAGTGCCAGAAGATGAGCCCCTCAGATTGGAAGGCACTCAAAATCTGACTGTGAACGAGTTGCCTCTTCAAAGTAGAGTTGAACTAATGACATAGATGGAGCAAAACTTTCACGACCTTCATTTGCTGATGGGACGCAACTCAAAGTGAGAAGAAATAGCTGCAGACTTCCATTAGTAATCAGAACATGAAATGTATGAAGTGTGAATCTAGGAAAATTGGAAGTCATCAAAAACTTAAATGGAGTACATAAAGATTGATATCCTAGGCATCAGTGAGCTGAAATGTACTGGTATTGACTTTACTACACTGAGAACAACAAATTAAAGAGAAATGGTGTCACATTTCAAGATCTATCTTGAAGTACAATGCTGTCTGTCACAAGCTAATATTGCTTTTCATACAAGGAAGACCAGGTAATACCACTATTATTCACATTTATGCACCAATGACTAAAGCCAATAGTGATGAAATTAAAGAATTCTACCAGCTTCTTCAATTTGAAATTGATCAAACATACAATCAAGGTGTATTGTAAATTACTGGTGATTGGAATATGAAAGTTGGAAACAAAGAAGAAGGATCAGTAGTTGGAAAATATGACCTTGGTGATAGAAACAATGCTGGAGATTACATGATAGAATTTTTCAACACCAACAACTTCTTCATTGCAAATACCTTTTTCAACAATATAACCAGAAAATATATACATGTACCTCACCAGGGTGGAATACACTGGAATCAAATTGACTACATATGTGGAAGAGATGATGGAGAAAGTCAATTATCACTAGCCAAAGCAAGGTCAGGCTTTGATCATGGAACACACCACCAATTGCTCATATTCAAGTTCAGATTGAATTTGAAGAAAATTAAAGCAAGTCCACAGGAGTCAAAATGTGATCTTGAGTATATCTCCCCTAAATTTAGAGACAATCTCAAGAACAGATGCATTATACAATAATGATGAAGCCCAGAGGAGTTGTGGGATAACATGAACATCATACATGAAGAAAGCAAATAGTGATTAAAAAGAAAGGAAAGCAAGAAAAGACCAAAATGGATGTCAGAAGAGACCCTGTAACTTGCTCTTCAGCACAGAGATGCTAAAGTGAATGGAAGAAATGAGGAAGTCCAAGAGCTGAACAGAAAATTTCAAAGGGCAGTTCAAGAAAATGTAATTTTATAATGAAGACCTAGAGTTAGAAAACTAAAAGGGAAGAAAATGCTCAGAATTTCTCAAGCTAAAAGAATTGAAGAAAACATTCAAGTCTCAAGTTGAAATATTGAAGGATTCTAAGGGTAAAATACTGAGTAACCCAGGATGCATCAGAGTAAGTTGAAAGAAATACACAGAGTCATTGTACCAAAAAGATCTGGTCAATGTCCAACCCTTTAAGAGGAGTATAATCAAGAACCAATGGTATTGAAGAAAGAAGTCTAAACTGCATTGAAGGCATTGGTGAAAACAAAACTGATGGAACTGATGGAATACAAATTGAAATGTTTCAACAAACTGATGCAAACTGATGCCATCCTCACAATTGTTGTTACACTTGAGCCAATTGCTGCTGCCACTGTTCTAATCTATATCGTTGAGGTGGTCTTCTATTTTTTCACTGACCCTCCATTTTACCAAGCATGATGTCCTTCTCCAGGGACTGGTTCTTCCTCATAACATGTCTGTAGTATGAAAGACCAAGTCTTGCCATCCTGGTTTTTAAGGAGCATTCTGGTTGTACTTCTTCCAACACCGATTGTTAGTTCTTTGGATAGTAAATGCTACTTTAAGTATTCTTTTCCAACACCACAACTCAAATGCATCAATTCTTCTATGGTCTTCTTTATTCACTGTTCAATTTTCACATGCATATGTTGCTACTGAAAATTCTATTGCTTGGGCCAGGTGCACTTTAGTTCTCAAACTGACATCTTTCCTCTTGAACACTTTAAAGAGGTCTTGTGCAGCAGATTTGCTTAATGCAATATGTTATTTGATTTCTTAACTACTGCTTCCATTAGTATTGATGGTTAATCTGAACAAAAAGAAGTCTTTGACAACTTCAATCTTTTCTCCATTTATCTTGATGTTATTTATTGGTCCAGTGAGGAGGATTTTTGTTTTATTTACATTGAGGTGTAACCCATACTGAAGGCTGTGGTCTTTGATCTCCATCAGTAAGTCTTTTATTTTATTTTTGGTTGTTTATTTGGGGATGAGAGGAAGGATAGAAAAATAGAATAAGAGAAAAGGGCTGAGAACAGTTGACCTTTATGTTTTCTTTTCTCAAACAGGAAGTATCATTCTGACGGCCGGTGCACCCGACATGTACAATTTGAGTTTGCAACAGCTTCCAGGACTGTTCTGTTGAATTTCCAATGAGAAGAAAGTTGTTTTCTCTTTGGACAAACAATGTGCACTGAAATCAAGTGTGAGGGGGCATCAGTAAGTATTTTAAGTGCTCTTAACTTTCAGCAAACAAGGTTGCATCATCTGCACCTTGCAGATTGCTAATAAGTCTTCCTCCAATCCTGATATCATGTTCTTCTTCATACAATCCAACTTCTCAGATAATTTGCTCAGCATACAGATTGAATAGGTATGGTGAAAGAATACAACCCTAGTGCTCCCCTTTCAAACTGATTTTAAGCCATTCAGCGTACCCTTGTTCTGTTAAGTGACTGCCTCTTGGTCTGTT
>NW_006408565.1:1688521-1689769 GCF_000296735.1 Chrysochloris asiatica | reverse complement strand
ACAAAATTCGGAAGGCAGGAAGGATTAGGAAAGAAGGAGGAGCAAAAATGGGAAACACAGGGCGGGAGGGAGATAAATGATATTCTAGTGTGGAATCACAATCAAGGACATGGAACAAATGTGTGTGAACTGTTGAATGAAAACTGATCTGCTCTGTAAACCTTCACCCAATTCACAATAAAAAGTTTAAAAGAAAAACAAAATCAGTGGAATAGAAAACAAACAAAACAAAAATAGAGAAAAATAAGTGAAGCCAAAATCTAGATAATTGAGAAGGTTTGAAAAGAAAAGAAAAGAAGATAAACCTCTATTCAGACTAATCGGGGGTGGTGGGGGGAGAAATACACAAATTATGAGTATCAAGAATGACAGAAATGACATCACTATGGATTCTATAGATGTCAAAAGGATCATAAGGGAATAGAATAAACTTTATGCTAACAAAGGTAACTGCTTATGTAAAATGGACAAACTCCTTATAAGACACATACTACCAAGTTCATTCAAAACCTCACCATCATTACATCCATATTGACTTATAGCAACCCTGTATAGTTCTGAGGTTATAAATCTTTATGGAAACAGAAAGCCTCATCTTGCTCCCGGGAGCAACTGGTGGGCTTGAACTGCTGACCACATGGTTAGTAGTCCAATACTTACACTACAGTCTCCCCAGGGCTCCTAAGATCACTTAGGAAGAAATAAATTACCTGACTAACACTCCATCTACTAACTAAATGGAATTTATTTAGTTAAATACCTTCCCCAAAAGGACATTCCACATCCTGATAACTTCATAAAGAAAAAAATAATACCAATACTACACAAAATCTTTCATAGAACTGAAAGGAAGGAATACTTGGCAATTAATTATGAGACCAAAACCAGACAAAGACATTACAAGAAAAGAAAACTAAAGATCAATATCTCTCCTGAACCCAAATGCAAATACTCTTAACAAAATTTTAGCAAATTGAATTAACAATGTAAAACAAGGATAATGCAGCTTGGCCAAAAGGTTACCCAAGGCTAATTTAAGGTTTAAAAAGCAACCAGTATAATTCACCATATTAGCAGACTGAGAAAGAAAAGCCATGTGATCATCTTAATAGTTTCAGAAAAAAGCATTTGATATAAGATTGTTATGATTCAATAGTGAGTAATTGTTACCATGACTAATTGTGATTGTTGCAACTGTAAAGGTAGAAGTTTTCTAACATAAAGGAGGGGAGTAGTTAATCTTACATT
>NW_006408565.1:1684986-1687671 GCF_000296735.1 Chrysochloris asiatica | reverse complement strand
TCATGGAAAAAGAAAGGCTGTGTGCTGGCGGCCAGGAGGCAAGCTTGCAGAATGTGCCCTTGGGTTGTTTAAGTGATTATATATTCCTGGGTGTTTTTGTGTACATTAAAAAAGAAAGAAAGAAAGAAAGAGAGGGAATAGAAGCAAATACTGTTGAAAGATGATGCATGGAGAGGATTGCAATCATTGCATTGAAACGAAATATGATAGGATGAGTGCAAAACTAATGTTCTCCCATGTAAACTATCACTCAATTCACAATAAAAGCTTAAAAAAAGAAAGAATTCCTAATAAAAACACTCAATGCACTAGGAATTTTCTCAACACAGTAAAGGACATCTATGAAAACCCAAAGCTAACATCATAGTTAATGGTGAAAAACTGAATGCTTTTCCCCTAAGATCAAAATCAAGACAAGGATAGCAGCTCTCATTACTTTCATTCAACATTGTACTAGAGGTTTTGCTAATGTGACTGGACCTAATATTTATGCAATGCAGTGGATTATGTCATATGACTCTTCTACCCACAGTCCTGTAATTCCCACCAAACAACTTTTTCCTGATGGGTAAGAAAAGGTGAGAGAAGATGCTGATAGGATGATATGATTCGGTTGCGATTGTTAACAGAGTTCATTGTGATTGTAAAAACTTGGAACTCTAATGTGAGCTTAAAATGAGCCATCTAAGAAGCAGACGAGGGAGCTCTGGTAGCATAGTGGTTACGAATCAGACTGCGAACCACAAGGTCAGTAGTTTGAAACTACCAGCTGTTCTGTGGGAGAAAGATGAGGCTTTCTGCTCCTGTAAAGATTTACAGACTGAAACCCTGTACAGAGTCACAATGAGTCGGAACTGACTCCACGGCACATAACCACCAAGGAGAAGACAAGGGTATCATACTACCATCAAAGAAAAAGAGCCGGGAGTGGAGTACATCATTTGGATGCCAAGTGATGCACATAGAAGCTCCTCTACCCAGGAACAGAACCCAGTGACATCAGAAGAGCAGCAGAGAAGTGGCAGCAGCTGAACCAAGAGACAGAGCAATGGGCTTCTCAGTCCACAGAACACAGCTGAGTGACTCTGGGTAGGAGGTTTGCTTGCAGAGTGGGATGCCTCCAAGCGCTTACTTGGGGAAACTATGTTTGATGAGTCATAGAGCTAAAGGCCAGTGCTTTCAGGTTGAGGTTTGTGGTAGAGTGGTGTGCCTTGTGAACATTTATCAGCAGTCCTAAATGAGGTTTGTAACATTGCTGGAGCAAGACAGAGGCCAGGCTGAGGTCCAGAGAGAGACCTATCCACATGCATCACTGAAGAGAAGCTGTCCTGATTGAAAACACTGTGTCCCGAGCATCTTCTGATGCTGCAATGTAACTCTGTAATTGTAAGTATGGTGTCTTAAGTTCTGTGTAGCTGTTGTACTGAACCCAGTTGAGTACTGAATGTTGTGGGAAGGATGGTTGGTATTATTTTTGCAGTGTACATCAGCATACAAAATGTATGAAATATTTAGGGATCAAGCTACTAAAATATGTGCAATCCCTTCACACTGACCAGTCCAAAGCTTTGCTAAGAGAAATTAAAGAAACTGTAAATTAAGGCTTAGACGACTCAATAGTGTTCAGATATCAGTTCTCCTCAAATTCACCTTTGAGTGATTCAGTGGACTCCTAATGAAATACCAGCAGTTTTTTGGGGGGTAGAAATTGGCAAACTTTTAAACAATTTATATAAAAATGCAAACATCCGAAAATAGCCAAAACAACTTTGAAAAAGATAGCTGAAGTACTTAATTGTTGATTTCAAGATAGATCATAAAGTTAGTTATTGAGATAGTATGGTATTGGTATCAGTATACACAAATGGACAAATAGAACAGTGTAGAGATTCCAGAAATAGACCACATTTAGAAGGTCAGGTCAGTTGAATATTTTAGAAAGATACGACGTTTAGAAGGTCAGTTGAATATTTTAGAAAGATGTGAAGGCAATTAGATTAAGAAAGGATTATCTTTTCAACAAATAATGCTAGAACTATTTGGTCAGAGGTCATAGTCTCAGGTTCCTACTGAAGGATTCTATGGGCAAAATATTGAATGATGCAGTAAACATCAAAAGAAGATGGAAGGACTATGGAGTCACTGTCCAAAAAGACTTGATTGATATACAACCATTTGGGCTAATGCGTCAGACTGCAGTCATTTGAACTGCAAGATCGGTGGTTCAAGCTCACCAACTGCTCCTTAGAAACCCTATACAGAGTCACTATGGATCAGAATCGACTCAACAGCACTTAACAACAACAACAACATCATATGATTGAGAACCAATGGTACTAAAGGAAGAAGTCCAAGCTGTATTAAAGGCATTGATGAAAAACAAGACTCCACAAATTGATGCAATAGAAATGACAGTGTTTCAACAAACTAATGTAGCATTACAGGCGCTCACTCATCTATGCCAAGAAAATTTGAAGCCAGCCACCTGGTCAACACATAGCGCTGGTAGCATAGTGGTTACAGGGCCGCTAATCTCAAGGTCAACAGTGTCAAATTACCAGCCGTTCCATGGGAGAAAGATGAGGTGCTCTGCTCCTGTAGAGATTTACAGCCTCAGAAACCCTTTGCAGGGTCACTAAGTGTTGGAACCGACTCCACGGCACACCACCACCACCACCACCACCA
>NW_006408565.1:1680192-1684886 GCF_000296735.1 Chrysochloris asiatica | reverse complement strand
CACCACCACCACCACCACCACCATCACCACCTGGTCAACAGATTGGAAGAGATCAGTATTTGTGCCCATTCCAAAGAAAGGTGACTCAGATCTCAGATAGATTGGGAGAAACTGTGGAACAAAACTCAAAAATTATAAATAGAGAATAAAAGAGAGATCAGGCTTACTGGTCAGAAAGAAACTGGAAAAAACCTGAGACTATGGCCCTCGAGTACCCTTCAAGTCTGGAAAGGAACTCACTCTCATGGCCCTATGTTTAGCAAAGCAGTAGATAAGTATATAGAGGGGGCAAAAAGTAAGGTATGCTCACCATGGAATGGTCAATCATTCACAATCAAAAGGGCAAGATTTTTTTTAAGGACACAGTTGAGAATGGATGGGAAGGTGGGGGGAATGGAAATAGGAACCATGAGAGTGAGGTAAGTTGTTGCAGGAGGGAATACAATTATTGCGATGAAACAAAGTGCATGATTTGTTTAATTTTAAACTGATGACTTTGTTTGTAAACCTTAACTCAATTCACAATAAATTTTTTTAAAAAGAATGAAAAGACAAGCCACAGGACTGTGAGAAAATATTTGCACATCACATGTCTGATAAATATATAAAGAACTCCCAAAGTTCGATAGGAAAACATACAACTTCCAAAATAGGCAAAAGATTTGCACAGACACTTCATCAAAGAAGACATATGGCTTGTAAATTAGCATATTTTTAAATGCCTAGAATTATTAATCATCAATAAAATGTAAACTGAAAACACAATAAGATTCCATTACATGTCTATTACAATACCAAGGGTCATTGAGAATGTGGAACAACTAGACCTTTTTTACACTGACAGTGGGATTTTCAATTGTATAACTATTGTGGAAAAGAGTCTGTTTCTTTAAAAACCATTTAATTCAGCCATGGAGTCTTGGTGTGGCGCTGTGGGCTAATGCGTCAGACTACAAAGTCATTTGAACTACAAGGTCAGTGGTTCAAGCTCACCAGTTGCTCTTTAGAAACCCCATACAGGATCACTATGGGTTGGAATCGACTTGATGGCACTTAACAACAAGAACCCCCTAGGTATTGGTCCAAGAGAAACGAAAGCCCATGTCCATATAGTTTATACATGAATGCTCATTCCTAGCTTATACCCAATAGCCATAAACTGGAAATGCCCATCAACAAGTGGATGCATAAACAAATTGTGGAATAGTCATATGATGGAATTGAGTTGTTGTTGTTGTTATGTGCCATGGAGTTGGTTCTGTGACCCTGCACAGGGTTTTCGAGGCTGTAAATCTTTACAGGAGCAGAAAATGTTTCTCCTACAGAACAGCTGGTAGTTTCGAACTGCTGACCCTGAGGTTAGCAGCCCGATTCATAACCACTATGCTACCAGAGATCCTTATATGATAGAATAGTATTCAGTAATAAAGGAATGAATTATTGATACGTCCAACAACAAAGTTGAATCTGAAAATGTGCGGAGTGAAGGAAGACATCATACTGAATTATCCCATTTATGTAAAATTGTGGAAAGTACAAATTGATCCTTTGTGACAGAAAGTAGATCTGTAATTGCCTGTAGATAGGATGGAGCAGGGTGTGGAGGGAGGGATGGAAGGATTATGGAAAAAGGGCATGAGGGCATCTGACCTCCTCTAACTAAACAAGGGGGACAGTGAAACTTTACCAGTATCAACAGCAGAAGGCTGATTGCTATGAGGTAGAGATTAGGCATCCTTCAGTCTTCACCAGTTCTGACACCAGCTGTCCATCTCTCTCACGGCACTCTCTACTTTTCAGCTACATGCAATCATTTGTTGGCAATGGTCACATAAAACTCACAACCCATACTTACTAGGGTCTGGTGCTGCAGGATAAGCACAGGACTGCAAGGTCAGCTTGAACCACAAGCTCAGAGGTTCTAACTCACTAGCTGCTCCTCAGAAACCCTATACTGGGTTGCTATGAGTCAGAACTGACTCAACGGCACTTAACAACAATTAAAGAAAATAACAGGTTACAATTCAGGATCAGAAAAGACTCAAGGATACATACAGTTCTTCAGTCAACACAGCTTCTCAACATTGACTACCTAAAATAGGGGGAGCTATAAAGGCATGAAGTGGGTGGCTTACAAGTTTTCAAGAGGGAGTTTAGTTTCAGAGTGTGCAGAGGAAGGTAGAAGCCCCACTGAATAGTTTTCATATTGTCTAGATGGGTCTGGTGAAAGGAGATGGGGATAGGATTCTTCTGATTCAATTAGTGAGTAATTGTTGTCACGACTAATTGCAATTGTTGTAACTGTAAAGGTTGTTGTTGTTATGTGCCATGGAGTTGGTTCCGACTCATAGAAACCCTGTACAGGGTTTCCGAGGCTGTAAATCTTTATGGGAGCAGAAAGCCTCATCTTTCTCCCATTGAACAGCTGGGAGAACTGCTGACCGTGAGATTAGCAGCCCGATTCGTAACCACTACGCTACCAGAGCTCCTTAACTTTATTGTAAAGGCAGAAGTTGTGTAATAAAAAGTGGGTAATAGTTAATCTTGCATTCCAGGAACAGAGGACCCTAGGACCATCAAGAGGGAAGAGCAAGAGCAGAATGTGGGATCCTAACCAGAGAAGCAGTGACACCAGAGATGGAGGCAGAGCTGATAGTGTGGAAAGATAGAGCAGCTGAGGACTCTAGACTCAAGGAAAGAGAAAGGCTGTGTGTTGGCAGCCAGGAGGCTGACTTGTAAAATGTGCCCTTTGGTTGTTTAAATGATTATATATCTCTGTGTGTTTTTGTTTACATCAAAAAATAAAAGAGGGAATAGAGGCAAATACTGTTAACCCAATGGTGTGTGGAGGGGATTGTAGTCATTGTACTGAAACCTAATATGATTCTTTGAGTGTAAAATCAATTTTCTATAATGTAAACTCACTTAATTCATAAAAGCTTAAAAAAACCCCAGCTTCTCAGCCATGCCCATAAGGCAGGCCTCTCTCTTACACTCTCTACTCCTCAGCCCCATGGTCTGGCCTCTGCTCCACTTGAACAAGTGTTACAAAACTTTTAAGCTCTACCAATAAGTGCCCAGAGGCACTCTATTTCTCCAGGCTGTCTCCTCCTTCTCAATCCATGTGTCCGCACACCCACCATGCCACCTCACAGGTCTTCTGGTTCTGTTGCTGCCATATCTCTGCTGTTGCTTCTAATCATCTTGTACCATATGCAGTGTTACAACTCCCTCTCTGTGTCCTAGTTCTAGAAGGTTCTCAGAGCAGGAAGTCCAGGTCCAAAGGATGCTCTCTAATTCTGACTCTTCTTTTATGACGGTGGTGATGTCCCTCATCTTATCTCTGGGATGGTTCATTTTAAAACTAGAAAGGTAGCAAAGGTGACCAATCTCCTTGTTCCATATAACTTATTTGCCTGGTCCCACTCTCAGAAACCCTATACAGGGTCACTATGGGTCAGAACTGATGAGATGGCACTTAACAACAACTCCCATAAGAATGTCATGTACCTTATTTGCATTCCGATCCCCCTGGTAGGTCATAAGTACCTTATTTGTGCAGTCATTTGGTGGGCTTACAAGACCCTGAAGAGAAAGGCCACGTAAAAGTGACCCATTGTACTGCAGGTAAAAAGAAAACTTTCAGGGGTGATGGATATTTATCTTAATTATGGTGACTATTTTGCCAATGTGACAGCATCAGTGGGCTTAAGCGTGGCAACAATTGTGAGGTTGGCCCAGGACCGAGCAGTGTTTCGTTCTGTTGTTACATAGGGTCGCTATGAGTTGGTACCAACTTGATGGCACCTGACAACAACAACATATATGTCAAAACTTATAAAAACTGTTCACTTCAAATATGTGCAATTAAACTTTCACCACAAACTCTTTTATAATAGATAATTTTTAAATGTGTAAGCTCACTGTATGTCAATTATACCCCAAAGTTGTTAGGAAAAATCTCAGCTGGAAAGCATGAGAGGCAAGAAGTAATGGGGAGCAGAAATACATTAAATCTAAGTATTGACCAAGGGGAGCACAATGGCTCTGTAGGATAAGCACTGGACTGTGAACCATAAGGTTGGTGGTTCTAGCCCTCCAGCTACTCCATGGGAGAAAAATGAGGCTTTCTGCTCCCTTAAAAATGTACAGCCTTGGAAACCCTATGAGTTGAACTGACTCTGTGGCACTTAACAACAACAAAGGTGTGCCTGACCCAAGGCATGGTATTTTCAATCATCTCATATGCATATGAAGCTGAGCAATGAATAAAGAAGACTGGAGAGAATCTATGCAGTTGAACTACAGTGTTGGTGAAGAATATTGAATATACCGTGGCCTTCCAGAAGAATGAATAAAACTGTTTTTGAAAAAGTACTACCAGTTTGCCACTTGGGAGCAACAATGATGAGACTTTACCTCTCTTACTTTGGACATATCGGGAGGGACCAGTCCCTGGAGAAGGAACTTATGTTTGCTAAAGTGGAAGGACATATTGTCAGGAGGGACCAGTCGCTGGAGAAGGATATCATGTTTGGTAAGGTAGAGGGTCAGAGAAAAAGAGAAAACCCCCCAGCAAGATGGATTGGCAAAGTGACAGCATCAGTGGGCTCAAGTGTGGCAACAATTGTGAGGTTGGCCCAGGATCAGGCAGTGTTTCATACTGTTGTACATAGGGTTGCTATGAGTTGGTA
>NW_006408565.1:1672281-1679733 GCF_000296735.1 Chrysochloris asiatica | reverse complement strand
GCCATCTTGGCCTCTAAGGAGCACTCTGGCGGCACTTCTTCCAAAATAGATCTATTGGTTCCTTTGGTGTAGGACCAGGCAATGTTTCTTTCTGTTGTGCATAGCATCACACTTAGCAGCAACAACAGTGCTTATAATCATTACAATAATGACTACTTTTAGAAAATTTTTAAACAATGGAATGAAAACAACAGATGATTGGGAAAAGTCTTGATATTTTACTCAACTCTAGGCTTAAAGTTTGGGTCCTGGTATGGTGCTGTAGGATAAGCACTAGACTGATAATTACGGGGTCAGCAGTTCAAACCCACCAGCTGCTCTCTTTCTGCAGGGTCACTAGGAGTTAGAACTGACTTGATGGCACACAATAACAACAACAACAGGCTTTAAGTTCACAAAGAAATACAACTGAATGCTCTTGAGAAGCAAGGATGGTGAGATTTTGGATACGCCAGGAGGAAAGACCAAGTACTAAAAAGGGACAGTATATTTGGTAGAGGGTCAGTGAAAACAAGAGAAGCCCTTAATGAAATGTACACCCGCAACAATGGACACAAATATATCATGATTATGAAGATGGTACAGGACAATTGTGTTCTGTTAACATCAGGTTACCATGAGCTGGTGTCAACTAAGGAGTCCTGGTGTGGCACTGTAGGATAAGCACTTAATCTCAAAGTCAGTTTGAACCCAAGATCAGTGGTTCAAACTCACCAGCTGCTCCTTGGAAACCCTATACAGGGTCACTACGAGTCAGAACCGACTCAATGGCACTTAACAACAAAACAAAAAAAGAACAATCTGGTGTGATACTGTGAAATAAAGTACTGGACCGCAAAGTCAGTTTGAATCACTAGGTTACCGGCTAAAGTCCACCAGCCGCTCCTTAGAAACCCTATACAGGGTTGCTGTGAGTCAGAACTGACTCAGCGGCACTTAAGAACAACAACAGACTTTAAGTGTGATTTATGTATCCTTATTTTCCAGACCAGCGGAGGAAACAAAGAGCATGAATAGAATATCAATGCAAAAGAAGATATGAAATAATTTTTAAAAGCACACACACACAAACCTAAAAAACAAATGTCTGGTAAACAGAAAGACCCTGAAACCATGGGAAGTACAAGTAGCCTAGGTAGTAAAGATAGTTTCACACACTCTTTTTTTCCTAAGTGTTTTATTGTGAATTATGTGATAGTTTACATGGGAGAACATTAAGTTTACATTCATTCTATCGTATAATGTCTCATTGCCATGGTTACAATCCCCTCCATGCAATCCTTCCCCGTACCCCCCAGGTCTTCAGCACACGGTCACTCTCCCTCTCTGAATCTAGAGTCTCCAGCTGCTCCATTGCTCCACGTCATCATCTCTGCCTCCGTTTCAAGCATCACTGCTTCTCTGGGTAGGGTCCCGCTCTCTGCTTTTCTCCCTTGATGGTCCTAGGGATCTCCGCTCCTAGACTGAAAAGTTAATCACTCCCCTCCTTGCTATATAACGTCCACCTTTACATTTCCAACCCTCACAGTCAGTCCTGATAACAATTATTCACTATTGTATCACAAGAGACCCATCTGCATTTCGTTGCATCAGCCTCGCCTAGTCAGATTGAATACTACTCACTGGAGATTCTACCTTCCTCCAGGCCCTCTGGATCTAGGTTCCCTCTTGAAAGCTTGTAAGCCAGTCACTTCTTGCCTTTGTAGCCCCCCCACCCCCACCCCCCGCTCCTCATTTTGGGTAGCCAATGTCCAAGTTGCCCATCCCTGTCTACTCTGTCACACACTCTTTTTTAAAAAAATCATATGGGAGTCAGGAAGACTTCCTGGAGGAAGGGATGTGTATTTAAAGTGGTTTGAAGAAATGAGCCTAAGGTACCCACATAGAGAAGGCAGAAAGATGGTAATAAACGGAGGAAGCTGCATGAGCAAATGCACAGGAAGGTGAAAGGACATGGAATCAACCCAAAGGATATTACCCAGTGCACCCAAGCAGGAGGCTGCAAATGTAAGTTAGGGCAATATCACTGAATTTCTTGAATGAGGGCGGTAGGTAGCCAAGCAGATGTGACATAGTTTTTTGGAAGAGTCTCTGGGGCAGTATATATAACCAATTGTTGAGGCAGTACTGGAGGCAGGAAGACCAGTGAGGAAGGTTGAGAGGAGGCCATGGGGCCAAAGAGAATAGTGTACTTCCCATTTTTTCTGCAATTTGGCTCCTGGTCAGATTCAGTGACTAGCTCTTTGATACAAATATGTGCCTGGGGAACGGGGTTGGACCAGCAAGCTTGTCCATCACTGACTACCCAAGACTCATCCATACAACTTCCCTGTAGACCAGCAGAGCTAGCTCTCAATATCTGTGTCCCATCTTGATGCCCCAGGCCACAAGCATGTCTTCTTAGTAAGGCAACTCCCTCCCCCCCCCCCATCCTCACCACTTGGGACTCCAGATAAGGAATTGTGTGAGTGATCATTTTCCAATACCTTTCAAACAGAAGTCATTATTAGTTTTGAATCTAATAGGTCTCATTGCTTTTTTTTTTTCCTTTCCTTTTCTTCAGCTATTAGTGAAATTTATTATTTTCTATTGTCTATTTGGATGCTTTCTTTTATGAAATAGCCTGCTTGTGTCTTTTGTTTATTTTTCTATGGAGAACATTTGCTTGTTTCTTATTGCTTTTTTTTTTTCTCCCCTTAGGTGCAACTTTCCTGGGCTTTTTTTTTTTTTTTTTAACTTTTTTTTGGGAATTGAGTGAAGGCTCATCAATTTCACACTCGACCAATCATGTACTTTGTTGCAATCCCTTCCCTGCAATAACAGTTATGCCACTTCCTCCCTGTGCTTCCTGTGTTTCCATTCCACCCTCCTTCCCATCCCTTCTCAACTTTGTCCTTAGGTAAATGTTGCCATTTTGATTTTGAATGATTGAGCATTCCATGGTGATCTTGTTGATTTTTAAAAGCTCTTTGTATATTAGCGTTTCTCAGGGTCCCTGGAGTTAGGCAATATAGTCTCCTGGTGCAGGCAAATCTCAAGGGACTGGAACAGTTCTGCCTCTGACCAGTGGAGGGCAGTAGTGGGCAATGTTCACTTCTAGGCTCCACACACAGTCCTGAGCACACAGGCAAAACACACACACACAGAGCCTTCCAGAGAGTGTCTCAGGAAAACACTTGGTCCACTGACTCTGAAGGGCTCCAAGACAGATTATTTCTTCTAGTGTCTAGAGACATCTCTGAAACCTTGAAGAGAACCAGGCTCTGAAGCCAGCTGTGTCAGCTCTTGCCTGTAGGTTGATCACTATCTTCATGACCTCCTTTCCTCTCAATTTCTTTACCTGTAAAATGGATTCAGTACCACCCACCTCACAGGGTGTGGTGAACATGAAGTGAACTGAGGAATGTGGCAAATTGTCATGCTTTAGGTGAGCTGTGTGAGCCATGTGCTGGGACCCACCCAGCCCTTGCCCAGCCCCACCTCCCCCCTACTAACTTATTCACTGAACAGATGGCCTGTCCCATGTTTAAGGAATCTCCCCTTTGGGCAGTCTGCAGGGAGAGTGCACTGGAGGAGGGGCAGAACTGATGTGGACCTGATCAGAACAGTGGGGAAAGACTTGGGGAAGAGGGACAGCAGGTAGGATGCTTTTCTAAGTCCAGAAAGGCCAGCATCTGGTGATTGATGGAATGTGCAGGCAAGGAGAGAAAGGGCTTGAGGAGGCTCCTAGGCTTCTGGCCTGAGTAGAAGACCAGAGGTCCTAAAAGAAGAACCCTGCTTGCACTGTGCTGAGTTTGAGGGTCTCAAGGGACTTGTAGGCCCCTTTCAGCAGTGGGAAATCTTGGCTCTGGTCTGACTTCTCTCCTCTTTCCAATCTATGTAAAACCTGGGTCCATCTCTACTCAGAGATCAGGGCTGCTCCAGACAGAGGGGATTGTCTCCTTTCTTGTTTCCTCCCTACCCACCCCTCCTAGAACCCCTCCTCCTCCCTCATGCTGGGAGCAAGGCAAAGCACAGAGGCCCTTGGTTCAGGGTGGGAAATTGGAAACATGAGTTTCTGATGGGCAGGACTATGGCATGGAGGTAGAAAGAATCATCCCAGTCAGCAATGGAGAGAGGGCAGCTTAGCGGGAGAGCAGGAGGGCTGGGCCAGTCCCTGAGCCTGACAGTTCAGAGGAGGTGCAGTCCTGGGACTCTTCAATGTGGAGTTGGAGAGGGAGAGGGGTCTCTGAATTTCTTTCATCTCCCTTCTGCACCAGGGAAGAGGCAGGATCCCAGACTTCCCTATCTTTGTTTATATTAATAATGACAACAACAGTTCTACTTACAGATTACTTACTATATGCCAGCCTCCTGCTAAACTCTTTACAAACATTGTTTTATTTAATCCTCAATTGTCTTATTGTTAATATTAATTTTACAGATGGGTCTAAGCCACTTGCCCCAGGTCACACCAAGGCATCAGGGCAGATCCCTCTATTAGATATCCCTGTCTGTCCGTTATCCTCACCCTCCAACCTCAGTCATCACTGGACTACATCCATCCTGTGCCCATCAGAACACTGATCCTCAGAGTGGTCCTGGCATTAAAGGGTAACATCTTGGTTTTGACTTTTTCCACCGCTCAGCCAGGGCCTGAGTATATAACTTGGGTAAGTCCTGCCTTCTGTTTCTCAGTCTATCCAACAAGATCAGTGATCCCTCCTGAGGTCTCAGGTACTCAGAAAGCTTTGGAGCTATAATTGAGGTGAAGATGCAGAGAGGATGATGGGTATGTTCATTCACCATGAGGTTCACTGTCACTACTATTTCCTTAAAGTTGAAGGATGCGTGGGGATGAAAGGCATGACACTAGTTGGTGCTTGTGTGGGACATGGCAGAGACCCCACCAGACTGGCAGGATGAGGATCAGCAGGAGAGTGGTAGTGTTCTTTGGGGTTCCTTAAAGCTGTTGTTCTGAGGAGAAAGGACAAGGAAGTGCATATGTCTATAGGGAGCAGGTGTGGGCAGCTAGTCACTGTAGTGTGTGTGTGTGTGTGAGTAAGGCCTGGGGCTCCCCTCCTATCCAGCCTGAGGTAGCAGTGGGTGGTAGGTGTGGCTTCCGGAATTTTATCAATCCTTCAGGAATGTTTGTGGTTTGAGTAAACCCCAGCCTCAAGCACAGGAGTGGGGTATGGGCCAAGGCTTGTCCTAGCTGTGGGTGGGGGCCCCAGGCTTGGGCTGAGGCCAGGTTTGAGGTTGGGGGTGTGGCTGGCCAGGGAGCATCTGGCATCTCAGGTCTTGCCCCCTGCCCCAAGCTAGCTTTTCCTCTTTGTTGTCAGGCTCCAGTCCAGCTTCAGCTCTTTCCACTCCACCCTTACTCTAGTTCCCCAGAATGAAACCCAAGGTTGTTAAGACATTCACTATGTCCTCACTGACTAAAGCATAGACTTTTAGGTAAATCAAACCAGCCAATTCTTTTCTTTTCACTATCTTCATTAAAAGGAGCTTTGGTAGCATAGTGGTTACGAATCAGGCTGCTAACCTCAGGATCAGCAGTTTGAAACTACCAGCTGTTCCGAGGGAGAAAGATGAGGCTTTCTGCTCCCATAAAGATTTACAGCCTTGGAAACCCTGTACAGGGTCACTATGGGTCGGAACCGACTCCACGGCACATAACAACAACAAATCTTCATGAAACATTCCATATTTTTTTAGGAGTCCTGATGTGGCTCTGTGGGTTAATGCGCTGGACTACAAAGTTGGTTTGAACTGCAAGATTGGTGGTTCAAACTCACCAGTCCCTCCTTGAAAACCCTATACAAGATTGCTTTGGGTCAGAACCGACTCCATGGCACATCACCGCCACCACCACCACCATGTGCATGTGAAAGTTAGATGATGAATAAGGAAGAAGAATCAATGCATTTGAGTTACGGTGTTGGAGAAGAATATTAAAAGTACCATGGACTGTCAGAAGAACAAACAAATCTGTGTTAGAAGTACAGCTAGAAGGCAAGATGGCAAGACTTCATCTCTTGTATTTTGGACATGTTGTCAGGAGGGACCAGTCCTTAGAGAAGGATATCATGTTTGATAAAGTGGAGGGTCAGCAAAAAAGAAGAAGACCCCAACAAAACGGACTGACACAGTGGCAACAACAATGGGTTCAAACATAACAGTTGTGAGGATGGTACAAGACTAGGCAGTGTTTTGTTCTTTTGTACATAGGGTCTCTATGAGTCGGAACCAACTCCATAGCACCTAACAACAGCAACAGGGGTTCCAAGGGATTAGGACCTTGTCCTTATCCTTAAGTGGTGTCCAGTTTATTCCTAAAAAGATAAACAGATCCTATACAACATGAGTGTTGGGGAAATAGGATATAGTGGGCCACATGATGGACGTGGTTTCTTCTACTGTAAAGTTTCCTCCATGAGTAGGGCATGACTATAGTCTCTCTTGGCCTTAAATCATTCCAGTGAAGGGAGGGAGAAAAAGATGAAAAAGAGAGAGAGAAAGACAAGCAAGAGAGTGTTCCTATGACAATGTCTGGTGTCTGGACCCAGTTCCAGTCTGTCTTTCCAAGAGTGGCAGTCAACAATTTCCCAGTTTTGCTTAAGCCAGTTTAATATTTTAAAGGGATGTAGATTGTTTCAGACTGGAACTCTTGACCTTATCCCCCAAATTTCTGTCTTTCCCATATTTCCCCATTTGGTATATAACTCCACCACCCACTTAGTTGCTCAATTTCTTTCCTCACCCCACTTCCCAATTTTCAACCCAGCAAGAATCCTTGTAAATTCTGCCTCCAGAATACATTTCCAATCTATTTATCTTCATTTGCACTGCCACCCTAGTTCAGGCCACCATCATCTCTCACCTGGCTGACTGCAAATAGTCTTACCACTGGTTTTCCTGCTTCAATTCTTGTTCCTCCATGAATATTTATCTACATAGTAATGAGAATGATCTTTTAAAAACATGAATCTCATTTACTTAAATTTCTTCAATCGTTTCCCACTGCACTTGGAATGAAATTTAAATTATTTGCCAGAGCTTCTAATATCTGACTCTTATCTGTATTGTAATGTCATCTTGCCCTCTTTTTATTCATCAATCCCACCCAATTCATTTCTGTCACAGAGCACTTACATTTGCTGTTTACTCTGTCTAGAAGAATCTACATCTTCCCTTGGTTGTTTCTACCTCATTACTCATGTTGGGCCTCTGGTGTCATCTCTGACAGAGACCTTCCTTGACCATCCTAGCTAAAGTAGCATCTGCTTCCCACTCACAATCTATTCTATTACACTGCTTACTTTCTTTTTAGAATTTTTAACAGTTTGAATTTTGGGGTGAACCAGAAATAGACTTGTTGTTGTCAGGTGCCATCGAGTCGGAACCGACTCATAGCGACCCCATGCACAGCAGAACGAAACAATGTCCGATCCTGGGCCAACCTCACTACCG
>NW_006408565.1:1658227-1670666 GCF_000296735.1 Chrysochloris asiatica | reverse complement strand
TTCCCTTTTGTTTTTCTAACTCTAAATCTTTGCATATTTTATTATAGTATTTGGCTTTATCTTCTTGAGCTGATCTTTGAAATTTTCTGTTCAGCTCTTGCACCTCTTCAGAATAGACTAGTGAAGACCAACTTTGGATCAGCTTGATTCCTGATTGTGTTATGTGATCTACCCTTACTGCTTATAAAAAACAAAAGCATATTCTCTCTTGAGGCAGGTAACATGACCTAGAGCTTCAAATTACCATGATATTTTTCATCAACAATGTCAAATTTTAATTGAAATTTACCAAACTTGCTAAAGACAGGAATTGACCATAAAAGAAATCAAAAGAACATATAATATAAAGGCTCACAAGAGGCCCAGATATTTTAAAATAATAGTGATTAATATAATCAAAAAATTAAATGAAAAGCTAAAGAAATTCAACTGGAAACTATGTAAATTATAAAAATAAATTCTAGAATTAAAAATTATCATTAGAAGTATGAAATCAATAGATAGATTTGACTGCTATTAAACACAATTGAAGAAAGAATTAGTGAACTGGAATTGAGTCCAAAGAAATAGTCCAAAATGATGTGAGAAGAGACTAAAGGATGGACAATATATAGAAAAGAGCCATATGAAACACAGTGAAAACCGTTACATTAATTGTAATTAGAGCCAGAGTGAATGCAAAGGGACAGTAGGGCAGAAGCAATATTTGAATAGATATGGTTGAGAATTTCCCAAACCAAAGCAAGACATCCAAACAATAGAAGCATAGGATGAGTAGACCCATACCGAGTGAATAGAAAGAAAACAATATTTAGGTACATAGTAGTAAAACTTCTGAGAACCAAAGACAAAGAGAAAATTACAAAAGCAGCCAGAAGGGTAGGAATATTACCTATAAAGAATCTACAATAACACTGACAGCTAACTTCATAACAGAAATCATGGAAGTCAAAAGTCAATGGAATTAATGATGGCCTCAAATTGCTGAAAGAAAATATTGCCAATCCAGAGTTCTATATCCATTATTACTCATGTCCTTCTACCATCCCATTCACTCATTTAATTCCCATCATATTGGCTTTTATTAATTGTACATTCCAGACATGTTCATAACATAGATTTTTACACTGATTATTTCCTCTACCTGATCCATTCTACCTTCAGATGTGGCTCTTGTCCTCATCACTTTCAAATCTTCTTCTCAAATGTCACTATTTCCACAACCACCCTACTTAAAACTGTAACACATTCACTCCATCTGGCACTCCTGATCCCTCTTCTCAGAATGATTTTTTTCTATACATTATCACCTTCTGGATAGTACATACTTTATTTATTTATAATGCTTATTGTTTTTTGTTTATCTCCCTCAATTTAAATGTAAGCTGATAAAAACATAAGTGATTCATGTAAAATGTGTTCTAAAATAGTAAAGTCATTCAAGATACTTAGTTTGTCATTATAATTGAAACAGAAGTTGCCTTCATTACTTTCTTACCTTTGTTTTAATGTATTCCCTTTGTCTTTTATTGTAAAGTAAGACTATATGATTATTGATATGTATTTAAGTATGGATGTTTTCAGTTGCAAGTTATAGGAAACCCAACTACAAGTGACTTGATTAAAGAATAAGAGCATTTATTATCTTACATTAAAAGTCATCCAGAGGTTAATCTTCTTCAGTGTTAGCACAATGCTGACATTAATTTGCTTTCTATTTTCACATTCTATCAAACTCAGCAGGCTTATTGCTATGCAATTTTAAAGAAGATATGAAAATAACTTGCTAAAGAGGGATAGTTTCTTACTTTGCATCTCTTTTTAAGGTATAAGATACTCATTAGCAGCAGTACTCCCTCAATTTTGTCTCATTAATTAGAACACCAGAAAGATGTTTACTTGTGTTTGTTTTTTACTATGTGAAGACTTCTGACTATGTGGATCATGACAAGATATGGACAACATTGCATACAGCGAGTATTCTGGAACTCTTAATTGTGCTCATAAAGAAACTGTACATAGACCATGAGGTAGTCATTCTCACAATACAAAGGGGCACTGAATGGTTTAAAATTAGGAAAGGTGTGGCACTAGGGTTGTATTTTTTCACCATACTTATTCAATCTGTATGTTGAACAAATAATCTGAGAAGCTGAATTATCTGAAGAACATGACATCAGGTTTGTAGGAAGACTCATTAACCACTTGTGATTGGCAGATGATACAACCTTGCTTGTTGAAAGCAAAGAGGATTTAAAATACTTACTGATGAAGAGCAAAGAACACAGACTTCAGTATGGGCTGCACCTCAATGTAAAGAAAACAAAAATCCTCCCCACTGGACCAATAAGTAATATGATAGAGAAAACACTGAAGTCTTCAAATGCTTTATTTTGTTTGAATCTACTATTAATACTTATGGAGGCAGCAGTCAAGAAATCAAACGACGTATTGCATTAGGCAAATCTGCTGCACAAGACCTCTTTAAAGTTTTCAAGAGCAAAGATGTCAGCTTGAGGACTAAGATGTGCCTGATCCAAGCCATGGTATTTTCTATAGCTTCACATGCATGTGAAAATTGGACAGTGAATAAGGAAGACTATAGAAGAATTGATGCATTTGAGTTATGGTATTTGAGAAGAATATTAAAAACACCATGGACTGCTAGAAGAACAAACAAATCTGTGTTGGAAGAAGTACAGTCAGTTAGAATGCTCCTTAGAAGCCAGGATGGCAAGACTTCATCTCTCATACTTCTGACGTAAGGAGGAACTAATTCCTGGAGAAGGACATCATGCTTGGTAAAGTAGCGGAGGGTCAGCGAAAACGAGGAAGACCTCAATAAAATGCATTGGCACAGTGGAAGCCACAATGGACTCAAGTTAAACAATGATTGTAAGGTTGGTGCAGGATCAGGCAGTATTTCGTTCTGTTGTACATAAGGTCACTATGAGTCAAACCAACTCGATCGTACCTAACAACAACAACATCACTAGGCAAGAACAATGGATTTATAGGCAAGGAAAAGGAATTTTTGTGATTGGCTTGGATTGACCATGATTTATCAGCACAGGTTTCATCCTCCTATGAAGTTGCTGGCTGCTTGATATCAGCTACCAAGAAAGGAAGTACTTTGAGTGGGCAACCCCATAGAATCTTTACAAAGCATCCATGTTTATCATTTAAAAAGTCACTTCAGACCTACTTTGATATAACTTACAGGTATATTTTTATCACACAGCTAAAATATGTCAAAATTCTGTTTAGAGTCCACTGACCCTGGCTGTCTCTACTTGAGTGTGACTATGGTTTTATAAAACTGACCACAAGATTCGTTCATAGCAGCATTCTTTTTTTTTTTTTTTTAATTTTTATTGTGAATTTTAAAAAGTGAAGGTTTAGAGCAGATCGTCAGTTTTGCATTCAACAAATCATACACTTTGTTTCATCTTGATCACAATCCCCTCAATAAAATATCATGTACCCCACTTCCTTCCTGTGCGTCTTGTTCCCATTCCTCTTTCTTTCCCAGCCCTTCTGAATTTTGTCTTTAGATAAAAGCTGCCCTTTTGATCTCAAATTGTTGACTATTTGATTGTGTGTATACCTTACTAGTGTCTTTGTCCCCCTATACATCTGTCTATTGCTTGGCTGTAAATGAGTCACAGGGGTGAGTTCCATTCCAGGCCAAAGGTGACCTAGGACCATAGTCTCAGAGTTCCACCTAGTCTCTTTCTGACCAGAAAGTCTGGTCTTATTTTTTGTGAGTCTGAATTTTGTTCC
The DNA here is from genome assembly GCF_000296735.1 of Chrysochloris asiatica. Classification (NCBI taxonomy): domain Eukaryota; kingdom Metazoa; phylum Chordata; class Mammalia; order Afrosoricida; family Chrysochloridae; genus Chrysochloris; species Chrysochloris asiatica. Next base: position 1,666,883 of record NW_006408565.1, on the reverse strand, counting down.
ACATTTTCCTCCCCTCTATTCAGGACTTTCTAACATGATCCCTTCCATAACAGTTGATAGTAGTAACTGGGCGCCATCTATTTCTAGTATCAGGGTCACGGAGATTGATGTTCAAGTGGTCCATTAGTTCACCAGATTAATTGTTTCCAAGCGTCTTCAATTTTCATCACTCTTCTTTCCTCCAGACAGGGAGAAACAAATAGTTGAACCTTAGATGGCTGCTTTTGAGCGTTTAAGATCCCAGTTGCTGGGACTCTTACCAAAGTATAATGTAGAACATTGTCTTTGTGAACTATGTTATATCAGTTGACCCTGGTGTCCCCAGGTCTAGCAAGCAGCGTTATTTTTAAGAGTGAAAGATGGAAACAAACCAAATGCTCATCAACTGATGCATATATAAACAAAATGTAGCATGTGCATACAATGCAATATTATTCAGTTATAAAAAGAAATTAAATACTGAAGCATATTACCACATGGATGAATCTTGAAAACATTATGCTAAATGAAAGAAGACACACACACACAAAAGCACATATTATATGGTTTCATTGAATGAAATGTACAGAAAAGGCAAATCTATAGAGGTCACTATGAGTTGGAACTGACTCCACAGCACATAACTACCACATAGAGACAAAAAAGAGATTAGTGGACCCCTTCCCAGGTCTCACATGTGTCCCTGAGTCAGAAGCCCTGGCAAAGCAGATGGTGCTGAGAAGTGGGGAGGGCAACAAGTCTTTCTTTTCCCCCTCACATAATTCTTCTCTGAGGGTGTTTCTTTCACTATATATATGGTTGATCGATTTTACCTGTGGGTTCAAGTCCCTGTTTTAATCTCTATAGCACCTGCATTCACAACGGTTTGCTTTAACTGTGGGAATTGGGAAAAGGGCTTAGGTTTGTACTGATTTGCATTCATTTTACACAAATCTGCTGAGATCTAAGGTGTGGCACTTCAGGATAATGTGCTGGACTGCAAGGTCAGTTTGAACCACAAGGTCGGTGGCTCAAACCCATCAGTTGCTCCTCAGAAACCTTATACAGGGTCGCTATGGGTCATAACTGACTCGACGGCACTTAACAGCAACAGCAACTTATCCCTTTAAGGAACTCTGGTAGCGTAGTAGGTCATGCATTGGGCTGCTAACTACAAGGTCAGCAGTTTGAATCCACCAGCCGCTCTGTGGGAGAAAGATGAGGCAGTCTGCTTCTATAAAGACTGGCTGCCTAGGAAACCCTCTACAAGGTCTCTATGAGTCAGAACTGACTTGACAGCATATGGCAGCAGCAACTTACCTTCTTAAGGAGCCCTGGTGATGCTGTGGGTCAAGCCTTGAGCTACTAACCACAAGCTACTACTAGCCAGTCCACAGGAGAAAGATGAAGCCATCTGCTTCCATAAAGCTTGACAGCATGGGAAACCCTCGGAGCAGTTCTCCTTTTTCCTGTATGGTTGCTGGGCATCTGAATCACTGGAAGTCAGAGGGCAACAAGTTATCCCTTGTCTCTGTCTCTTTTCCAAGCCTTTTTTCTAAATTAACGATCTCTAGAAGTGACTGTCTTCCAGGCCATTCTATGCCGCCTATGATGTCCTCAAACTCAGTGTGTCCACAAGTAAACACATCATTTCCCCTTAAAATCCACTTCGTCTCCTGCATCCTTCAGCTCTACAGAAGGAAAACCCTTCCTCCTGTACCCCAATTCTGAAACCCAGTCATTTTCCTTCTCTTTCTATACTCACTCCAAGACCTTATCTAATACTTGGGCTTTAAATATCATCTGTGCATTGCAACTCCTAAATCTTGGTTTCCAATCATGACCTCTCCTCTGAACTTCTCTCCAGTGTATCTACATGTCTGAAATCTCCACATGGATGTCTCAAAGATATCTTCTGGTGGTAGTGGTTGTGTGCCACTAAATCAGTTTCATCTCATAGTCACTCTGTATAGGATACCTGAGGCTGTAAACGTTTATGAGAGCAGAAGCCTCATCTTTCTCCCATGGAGCAACTGGTAGATTCAAACTTCTGCCCTTGTGGTTAGCAGCCCAGCTCATAATCCACTATGCTACCAGGCTCCTTCAAAGATATCTAAGATTTAACAGATTCAATACTTACTCCTGGCTTGCTTTCCATAAATCTGGTTCTTGAGTATTCTTTCCCTTCTTCATTCTTCCAGTGGCCACACATTTTGATGTTACCCTGGACACCTCTTCCACACCATGCATCCAATAAGTCAGAAGAAAAAACTGTTAACGCTGTTCAAAATGCATTTGGAATCCAATCACTATTCATTTTGACTGTACGCTAGATGCCACATCATCTCTCTCCTGGATTATTGCAAAGACCTTAGAACTGGTCCTCTTGCTTCCAACTCTGCACAGATCTTTTCCCCAAACAAGAAACCTGAGTGATTGTTTAAAAATGAAAGTCAAGTCTCTGCTCCTCTGCTCAGACCTCTGCAGAGTCTGAGTTCAGACACTGGCTGACATCATCTGGCCCCTCCCTTGCCTGCTCCCATCTCCTACTGCTGTTTCCCTACCTCTGTGCTCCAGCCACCTTGGACTTCTTGCTCTTCCATGAACATCCAAGGTACTTTTGCTGTAGGGATTTGGCTTTGGCCATTAAGTCCTCACATCGTGCTTCAGGAAAGCAGTGGACTGCTAACTGTGAAGTTGGCAGTTCAAACCTGCCACCTGCTCCTTGGAAACCCTATACAGGGTTGCTGTGAGTCAGAACTGACTCAATGGCACTTGATAACAACGTTCCCCAAGGAAGGAATGGTTTTCCTCAAGTTCTCTACAAGGCTTGCTTCCTTCCCATCACTATTTGTTATAGATTGAATTGTGTTCATTCCTCCACCCCCATCCCCCACCTCAGTATGTGTTGAATTCCTGGTCCTTATGCTTGTGGATGTAATTCTGTTTGGAAATAAGTTCTTTTAATTAAATCATACCTAAATAGGGCAGGTTCTAAATCTAATCACTTCTGAATTACAAATGAGGTGATTTAGACACAGAGATGCTCACTAGGGGAAGACAGAGACCATGTGAGAATCATTTACAACCTGAGGAACCAAGGAATGCCCAGGGCTACCAGCAGGAAAGGAATCTACATAGCCAAAACCCTAAATTGAACTTTTAGCCTCCAGAACAGTGAGAAAAAAAAATTTTTTTTTCTGTCTTTACCGCTGCCCACTTGTGATTTTTCTATTTTAAAGGAGGGCCATCCCCTAGCTGTCCTCCACCCTATGCTGGAACGTTCTACGCACCTCACCCAACTGTCCTTTTCTCATAAAACTCATCAACACCTGGCTCATTGTGTACTCACTTTTTATTACAAGCACTGGATTGCTAACCACAAGGTTGAGGGTTAAAACCCACCAGCTAATCTGTGGGAGAAAGATGAGATTGTCTGCTCCCTATAAAACTTCCAGTCTGTATAGGGTTGCTATGAGTTGGAATCAACTCGATGGCAGTGGATTTGGTTTGGTTTTGTCTTCGCCAAGTTAAATGAACGCACCATGAGCCCATGTGGGGACTTCCCTATTTTGTGCACTGTAGTATTTTGCAACCCTGATTCCTAGAACAGTGCCCAGCACCTCGTGCCAAGAAACAAGACCAAACCCATTGCAGGTGAGCCATTCCAACTCTCAGTGACCCTGTACAGGGTTTCCCAGGCTGTAATTCTTTATGGGAGCAGACAGCCTCATCTTTCTCTCTCAGAGCATCTGGTGGGTTTGAACTGTTGGCCTTGCTGTTAGCAGTCCAGTGCTTATCCTACAGCACCACACCAGGGCCTCATGTTGCTGTTAAGTGCCTTCGTGTTGGTTCTGATTCATAGCAACGCTGTATAGGGTTTCCGAGGAGTGGCTGGTGAATTTGAACCACTGACCTTGTGGTTCAAACCAACTTTGCAGTCTAGTGTATTATCCTGCAGTGCCACACCAGGACTCCCCAACCATCTGTAGATTGAATGGATGGATCCCGGGTGGTTCTCTCACCCACATCACAAAATCATTCCTATTCTAACTGCTTAAAAATCACTTGAATTCATCCTTTCTCCACACGCCCCCAGTCACTGTATCTGTCTTCTCTACTGCAATTGTCTATTAACCTTCTCTCTAGTCCCTCGTGCTTCCAATCTATCTTGGCTCTTGTCACAACTACTTAAACATTCATTTCAGTTATTTGTTCCTAATATAAATGTAGTACATATCACCAATGGAAGACACAGATAAATGAAGAAGAGACAAAAACTTGACCGATATTCCTTCTATCTGGAGATACGTGCTACTTATACACTGAAGTGCTTTCCTTCCAGTCTTTTTTTCTGTGCATTAAATGTTATTATTATGATTTTGTATCACTGTGTCATACTGACTGCAATTTGTGCCATACAATAACAGTGAATGCTCCTTAGAAGCAAAGGTGGCAAGACTTTGGCTAACTTATTTTGGACATGTCAGCAGGAAAGGCCAATTACTAGAAAAGAGCATGATGATTGGTAAATTAGGAGGTCAATAAGAATGAGTGAAATCCTGAGTGAGCTGGACTCACACAATAGCTACAACAATGGGCCCAAACATAGTAACAATCAAGATGGCACAGGGTCAGGCAATGTTTTGTGTTTTTTCACATTTTCTTCTAGGGAGACTGTGGAAGAATTGATGCATTTGAGTTATGGTGTTGGAGGAGAATATTAAAAGTACCATGGACTGCCCAAAGAACAAACCAATCTGTGTTGGATGAAGCCAGGATGCTCCACCTTGGAAGCCAGGATGGCCAGACTTTGTCTCTCATTCTTCAGACATATTATCAGGAGGGACCAGTCCCTGGAAAAGGACATCAAGCTTGGTAAAGTGGAGGGTTTGGAGATAAAGAAGAAGCAACACCATGGATTGACACAGTGGCTGTAGCAATGGGTTCAAGCATATTTTGGGCTCAAGTGTTTTGTGCTGTTGTGCATAGGGTCAATGGCACCTACCAAGAGCAACAACATAAAGTCATCAGAATTTGGAGCAGACAGGATGGCAGTTAACACCATCAAAATATTTAAGTGACTTGTGTAACTTTAGACATGTCATTTAACTTTTCTGTGCCTCAATTTCCTCACTTGCAAAATCTGAGGAGTATTAGTACCTACCTGGTGTGGTGCTGCAGGTTAATGTGCTGGACTGCAAACTTGGTTTGAACTGCAAGGTCAGCAGTTCAAGCTTACCAGCCACCCCTCAGAAACCCTATACAGGGTCGCTATGAGTCAGAACCAACTCAACGGCACTTAACAACAAACAACCACCACCTCTGGTAGCATAGTAGGTCATGCGTTGGGCTGCTAACTGCAAGGTCAGCAGTTTGAATCCACCAGCCGCTCTGTGGGAGAAAGATGAGGCAGTCGCTTCTGTAAAGACTGGCTGCCTAGGAAACCCTCTACAAGGTCTCTATGAGAAAAACGCCACGTTTTTCTTCATAGAACCCATGTTGTTGTTGTTATGTGCCATCGAGTCGTTTCCGACCCATAGCGACCCTGTATAGGGTTTCCGAGGGTGTAAATCTTTACGGGAGTAGAAAGCTTCATCTTTCTCCCGCGGTGCAGCTGGTAGTTTCGAACCGCTGACCTTAAGGTTCGCAGCCCGATTCGTAACCACTACGCTTAGGATAGATAATATTAATAACAATAGCTGATGTTCTTGAACATCAGGAATGCTGGTGCAAGCATTTTCCTCTCCACCCTCCCATCCCACGGTTTTCGAAACAGGAACTGTGTAAAGCTTGATGGATCAATTAGGGAACATGATTTGCATCTTTTAGCTAGTGATTGGTTGTACATCAGTGCAAGCTGGAAGCAGCCCGGAAGCTGTGGTTTCAGTGCAGGCCGCTGGCTGGTTTTGCTTTGTTTATCCTAACAATGGTTGCTTCTCAAGGTAAGTGACATGATGCTGGGTGGTGATAGAAAAAGGCAGACCAACATTCTGGAGGAAAATCTAGATGTAATCAAAGCCAGTTTGTTCAGAGATGGTTCACTTTCATTGCTATACACAAATAGTGATGACAAATGCCTTTAGTATTAAAATATTGGCAAGAAAAATGACTTCGTCTTTGTTAGACTGAAAAATCTCTAATCCAACCACGTGTTTCACATTTGTTCTTAGGATTAATTTCAAAACAACAATAATAATAGCCTTTGTTAACACTTACTGAGCTTACTACATGTTGGCTCTGTGCTAAGAGGTTGTATGCAAATCTATTTAAGCCTTTGGGGGTTAAATAGTGCTTCAGTGCTTAGACGTCTCACCTTCCATGCCCAAGACTCAGATTCCATTCCCTGCTATTGTGCTTCATGCACAGCCTCTTCCATGAGTGCCCGGCCCATCTGTCACTGGACACTTGCCTTGTTGCTATGATGCTGAGCAGGTTTTGGCAGAGTTTCCAGACAAACACAGAAGAAAGGCCTGGCCATCTACTGAAAATCAGTCAGTGAAACCCCTATGGAGCATGGCAGTCCAATCTATAGCTGAACAAGAGGATGGTGCAAAATCAAGAAGTGTTACATTCCACTGCTCACGAGGTCGGGAGCTAACTCAGTGACAACTGACAACATTGAATCCTTACAACAATCCTATATACAGAGGAAGACACTGACATGGAGAGAGATGAGGCAACTGCTCAGTGTCACATTGGTGGTGGTGGTGATTACGTGCCGTGGAGTCGGAACTGACTCATAGTGACACTGTACAGGGTTTCCGAGGCTGTAAATCTTTATGGGAGCAGAAAGCCTCATCTTTCTCCCATAGAACAGCTTGTAGTTTCGAACTGCTGACCTTAAGGTTCGCAGCCTGATTTGTAACCACTACGCTACCAGAGCCAGAGCCTCAGCTACTATGCAATTCCACTCGATTGTTGATAGAGTGAACCATCTGCAATCACTGCATCATGGTTGGATAGGCCATGCTGTTGCTATTGTTAAATGCCATCCAGTCGGTTCTAATCATAGTGACCCTGTAAAGGGTTTCCGAGGAGTGGTTGGTGAATTTGAACCACCAACCTTGTTGTTCAGATCAACCTTGCAGTTGAGTGTTTTATCCCACAGCGCTACACCAGGACTCAACAGTACCTCATTTAATTTTCCTACCAATATGGGGGTGGGAGGGCAATTATCAATATTTTTGCTATTTCCAGGAATAATGAGGCACAGAGCTGTCAAGCAAATTGCCTTTGCAAAGCCACACAGCTAGCTGACAATGACACTTAACTGGAATCCAAGGTTCTCCACCCTGCTGTTTGTTTCATAGCACCACACACCTGTGAGACCAGCACAGCTGACAATTACACAGATCTGTGGGATTATTTGATTCTCGAATACAGGCTGAGTTCTGTAAGGGCAGTGTACATGTCACGTTTTGCTCATTGTTATATCCCTACCACAAAAGATGTTGTTGAATGCAGTCCAGTCGGGTCTGGCTCATAGTGACCCTGTGTAGTGCTTGAACTGACTTGGTGGTTCAAAGCCACCTTGAGGTCCAGTGCATTATCCTGCAGCATCCCACCAGGACTCCTACAATAGGTACCAATTAATACTTGTGAATTACAAATGCAGTATCTCATCTTTTCTATCCTGTAACTGTTGTTGTGTGCTGTTGAGTCAGTTCTGTATAGCATTTTCAAGGCTGTAAATCTTTGAGAACAGAAAGCTTCATCTTTTTCCTGCAGTGAATTCAAACTGCTGACCTTGGGGCTAGTAGCCCAACATATAACTCATTACCCTGTAACTCACACCAAACTCACTGCCAACAAGTCAATTCTGAGTCACAGGGATCCTTACAGGATTTCTGTAAACCTTTACAGAAGCAGAAAAGCTCATCTTTTTCCCAACTTGTGGTTAGCTGTCCAGTGTTTATTCTACAGTTGTTGTTGTTGTTGTTAGGTGCCATCGAGTCAGTGCCAAATCATAGCAATCCTATACACAACAGAACGAAACACTGCCCGATCCTGAGCCAACTTCACTATTGTTGCCACGCTTGAGCCCACTGATGCTGCCACTTGGCCAATTCATCTCTCTGGGGGTCTTCATCTTTTCCTCTGACCCTCCACCTTACCAAAGATGATATCCTTCTCCAGTGTCTGGTCCCTCCTGACAATATGTCCTATGTATGAGAGACAAAGTTTGACCATCCTGGCCACCCAGGAGCTCTGGCTGCACTTCTTCCAACACAGATCTGTTGTTTCTATGGACAGCCCATGGTACTTTCAATATTCTCCTCCAACACCATAACTCAAAAGTATCAACTCTTCTGCTGTCTTCCTTATTTACTGTCCATCTTTCACATATATATGAAGTTATTGAAAATGCCATGGCTTGGGTCAGGCACACCATAGTCCTTAAGCTTTTCAACACTTTAGAAAGGTCTTGTGCAGCAGATTTGCTTAATGCAATACATCGTTTGATTTCTTGACTGCTACTTCCGTGAGTGTTGATAGTTGATCCAAGAAGAATGAAGTCCTTGACAACTTCAGTCTTTTCTCCATTGACAACAATGTTGTTTATTGGTCCATTAGTGAGGATTTTTGTTTTCTTTACATTGAGATGTAATCCATATCGAAGGCTGTGCTCTTTGATATTCATCAGTAAATATTTTAAGTCCTCTTCACTTTCAGC
>NW_006408565.1:1645972-1656476 GCF_000296735.1 Chrysochloris asiatica | reverse complement strand
TTCCAATCACCAGTAATGATCAATACATCTTGATTGCATGTTTGATCAATTTCAGATTGAAGAAGTTGGTAGAATTCTTCTATTTCATCCTCAGTGGCTTTAGTGGTTGGTGCATAAATTTGAATAATAGTGGTATTAACTGGGTTTCCCTGTAGGAGCATGAATATTATTATCCTGTCACAGACAGTGTTGTACCTCATGACTGATCTGGATATGTTCTTTTTGATGATGAATGCAACAACATTCCCCTGCAATTTGCCATTTCCAGCATAGTAAACCATGTGGTTGACAGATTCAAAATGGCCAATACCAGTCCATTTCAGCTCACTAATGCCTAAGATATTGATGTTTATGTGTTCCATTTCATTTTTTACAACTTTCAATTTTCCCAGATTCATATTTCGTACATTCCATGTTCTGGTTTTCAGTGGATGTTTACAGCTGTGTCTCTTCATTTTGAGTTGTGCCCCATCAGCAAAGGAAGGTCCCATGGGCTTTTCTCCCACAGGCTTTACTCCATTCACATAGTCACGGTCAGGTCTACTTTGAGGAGACATTTCTTCCCTAGTCGCATTTTGAGTGCCTTCCAACCTGAGGGGCTCATTTTCAGGCACTATATCTGACAGTGTTTCTATGCTATTCATAAGGTTTTCAGTGACTAAATGTTCAGAAGTAGTTTGTCACTCCTTCTTCCTAGTCTGTCTTTGTCTGGAAGCTCATCTGAAACCTGTCCACCATGGGTGACCCTGCTGGTATTTAAAATACTGGTGGTATAGCTTTCAGAATCACAGCAACTCACAAGCCACCACAGTATGACAAACTGACAGAGGAGAGTAGAGTGTCACCCTTTAACTACAAGTATGCAAAGTAGAGTCTACAAATCTCAGCTTACTGATAAAGTGACTTGCTCAAGGCAATACATCTAGGTTTCGCATTGCCCACACAACAAAGCCCAACCTTCTTAATATGGCATTCAGCACTCTAGGATCCAGCCTCTTCCACTCTCTTCAGCTTGAAATCGTACCATTTCCCACTCCCCATCCACCTCATTCATGGACTTCTGGTGTGGCACTGTTGATCAGCACTGGCCTGTAAACCACAAGGTCGGTGGTTCAAACCCACCAATGGTTTCTCAGAAACCCTATACAGGGTCGTTATGAGTCTGAACTGACTTGAATATGAATCAGAACAAACTTGGTGGCACTTAACAACAACAACCTCACTCTGGGATCTAGTCAAACTGAACTTTCTTTAATTCCCCTGACATGCTCTTTGTACATGCTGGTCCCTTGTCCTGGAAGAGTATTTCCCTTCTGACTTAGTACTATCCATTCTTTGGGTATTGGTTTCTCTGTCCATCCTCTCATAAGTCTTCCCTGACCACCCAAGCTGACTTTGGCCATTCTTTTCATCTGTGTTCCCACAATGCCCTGTGATTCCCTCATCCATTGCTTCTCACTTGATGATAATTGCCTGGTGTCAATTCTGTCTTCCCAGGAGACTGTGTACTTCTGGAGGTTGGTGTGGCACTGTAGGCTAATGCGTCAGACTGTAAGTCTTTTGAACTGCAAGGTCGGTGGTTCAAGCTCATCAGCTGCTCCTTGGAAACCCTATACAGGGTTGCTATGGGTCAGAATCGACTCGATGGCACTTCACAACAACAACAATGGGGCAGTGGTGCAGTGGTCAAGACCGTGAATGTTGACTGCACTACATCCTAACTATGTAACTATGTTATAGTGTTAACTGCTTCAAGTTGGTTCAGACTCATAGCAACCCTGTATAAGGTTTCTGAGGAGCAACTGGTGGGCTTAAACTGCCGACCTTGTGATTAGCAGTACACTGCTTATCCTATAGGACCACACCAGGACTCTAACTATAGGTACGTTCTTTTGCCTCTCTGTGTCTCAGTTTCAGTTCCTGTACCATTGAATAGTTCTTATATGATTGTTGTTAGAATTTAATGAGTTCATGCATTTGCCTATATTCTTTACCCCAATTCATCAATTAAGGAGCTCTGGTAGCGTAGTGGTTACAAATCAGGTTTCTAACCTCAAGGTCAGCAGTTCGAAACTACCAGCAGTTTCATGGAAGATGAGGTTTTCTGCTCCCATAAAGATTTACAGCCTCACTATGAGTCAGAACCTACTCCACAGCACATACTCACCACCACTCATCAATTAGAGTTCCGATGTGGCACCAGAGGATAAGCACTACACCTCAAGGTCGGTTTAGACCACAAGGTTGGCAGTTCAAACTCACTAGTTGCTCCTTGGAAACCCTATCCAAAGTCGCTGTGAGTCAGAACTGACTCAATGGCACTAAACAACAACAACTCATCAATTGTTTATATTTTCCCTCATTCGTTTGTTCTATCATTATCTATACATATATCTTCAGAGACGTATCTATATAGATCTAGACCCATGTATATGAGGGGGCTTCAAAAAGTTTATGGAAAAAAAAATCATTATCTTTTAATCCATTTTTCCTCATGAACTTTTTGAAGACCCTTCAAATATAGACCACACAGTGCCTGGCATATAGTAAGCACTCAATAAATCTTGTCTATTTTTATATCTGTATGGATAGCTTTTGACACCTACCAGACATCAGGAAGTGTTTGTTGAGCAAGTTAATGGAGGCTGGAACTCAGATTACTGGGAACACAACCCCTTGGGTACTGATGCGGCCCAAAGTCAAATACTTTTAAGAGCATGCATTCTAGAATCAAACTTGGCCTCAAATCCTAGCTGTGTGACTTTGAGCAAGTTACTTCACCTCCCTATGCCCCCACTTCCTCATCTGTAAAATGAGAAAGCCAATGAATACCTCACAAAAGGTGGTTATGTCTATGAAAGATTCACCTGGCCCAGGGCCCAGTATGTAGTAGGGACTGGAATACCTTATGTTTCCTTCCTTCCATGTCATAATTTTTGCCAAGGGCCGCATCAGAAGAAAGAATGTTAGGAAATTGGCTTTGGTCCATGTAAAATCTCAAAGGATAAAGTAGTCTTTGTGATTTAGAGACATCGCCCTCCCCACCCTGTGCTTTCCAGACCCCCAACCATCCAGAGGCCTTTGAACTCCCTAGGCTGTGGCAGGAAACTGACTCCCCACCGCAGAGAGATGGGAAAGAGCCGCCCTCCCTGCTGAGAGAGGATGCAGAGGGCTTGTGAGGAGGGGAGGTCGCCAGGGGCGAGTGCTGTGGGCCCTCGTCTTGCCCAATGGCTCTCTGTGCAGCCTTGACCAAGGCCTGTGCCTCCCCACCCCACTCTTCACTAGACCCGTGTGTCCAATAGGACACAGCTCCAGGACCTCTGAGGTCTCTTCCGGGGCAGGCATCCTGGGAGGCAGGAAGTGGGATCTCTGGCTGCCAGGGAGATCAAAGGGTGGTTTCCCAGAGGGGGTTTCACAGCTGCTTGCCCTCTGGAGTGGCTCCTGGTTTCCTGCTCTGCACTGAGCCTGCTGTGCAGCTCTGGGAATGGCCCAGGCCTCAGCAAAGGTCACTGGGTTTCCTCAGTACCTCCCAGTCTCAATCATAGTTTTGAGCTTCTTGATTCTCCTTTCCTCTGTTAGCCACCTGTGAGGGGGCGCCATGCTGTGCATTCCTCAAGTTTGATTCACAGAAGATATCTGCCTGCACCTTAGGACACTGAGGAACTTCCTACTCAACCTTTCCAGAAACCCCGGACTCTACATGGATAATAAACCCTATCCATATTCCTTATCTGACCTTCAGGCCTCAGACACCAGCTTTCACCTTCATTTCCTATGGCTGTGTAACCAAACACCACACACTTAAAATAAGAGAAATGTATCCTCTCATACTTGTGGAAGCTCAAAGTCCAAAATCTAGGTGGTGTCAAGGCCAAGTTCACTCTGAAGGCTCTCAGGGAGAATTCTTCCTAGCTTCTTCCAGCTTCTGGTGACTACTGATATTCCTTGCTTTGTGGAAGCATCACTCCGATCTCTGTATCCTTCTTCACACAGCCACTTCTCTCCTTTGTGTCTGTGTTTCCTTATAAGGACACTTGTCATTAGATTTGGGGCTCACCCTAATTTAGTATAAACTTAACTAATTAGATCTTCAAAAAACTCTATTTTCAAATAAGGTTACATTGTGAGGTCCTGGTGAACATGAAGTTTGGGGAACACTATTCAACTTATGGAGTACTGGTGTGGCACTGTGGGTTAAGGCACTGGTCTGTAAAGTTGGTTTGAACCACAAGGTGGGTGGTTCAAGCTCACCAGCGGCTCCTTGGAAACCTTATACAGGGTCGCTATGGATCAGAACAGATTTGAGGGCACCTAATAACAACAATAACATTCAACTTATGGAATCCTGGTATGGCGCTATAGGATAAGCAATAGATAGCTAGCTGAAAGATTAGCAGTTCTAACCCACCAACTGCTCCTCGGAAGCCCTATACAGAGTCTCTGTGAGTCGAACCCAACTCAATGGCACTTAACAACAACAACAACTATTCAACTTGCTACACATCCTATTGTTGTTAGGTGCCATCGAGTTGGTACTGACCCATAGTGACCTTATGAACAGCAAAACCAAACACTGCCCAATCCTGAGCCAACCTCACTACTGTTGCCACGCTTGAGTCCATCGATGCTGCCACTTGGCCAATCCATCTCGTTGTGGGTCTTCTTCTTCTTCTCTGACCCTCCACCTAACCAAACATGATATCCTTCTCCACTAGCCTGAACTCCCATTGTTATATTTCCGTTGGTTGGTCTCTCCTAGGTTTGCTCAATCCCACTTCTATACCTTCCCAGGTGCTATCACTGAAGCCACCGCATCCCATCTCCCAAGTACTCACAGCCATACATAGGATTGGTGTTTCTCTAGGCCATCCCTTCTGTCTAACAAAAGTCACTGAGGGAGACACAACTGACAACTTTGTTCTCCCAGTGATGAAATAGAGACTCAGAAAGGTGTCCTTGTTAAAGGTCTCCCAGAAGATTCCAGTCTGGTTCCAGTCTAGGATCTAACCTCCTCTCTTCCATCCAATGTCCTGTTCGTGCACCCATTTTCTTGGTACCATTGGTCACAACTCTTGGAGTTGAACAGTACAGAAATCCAATTTGAAGAAACATAAGTAAAAAAAAAGAACTTAGTGATTCATTAGGAGGACATTAGGGCAGATTTTGAGCGAGGCTAAGGAACCAGACTGTGAGTGTGTAAATGCTGGCCATGCTACTTCCTAACTGTGCAAACTCAAGTAAAGTCACACTCACTCCTTCAATTTCCCTATCTATTGGAGTCGCGGTATGGCACTGTGGGATAATGCACTGGACCATAAAGTCTACTTGAACTGTAAGGTCAGCAGTTCAAACTCACCAGCTGCTCCTCAGAAACCCTATAAAGGGTCACTATGAGTTGGAACCGACTCTTCTGCATTCAACAACATCAAATTGTGATTAATGACCAGGGGTGACCCTGCTGGTATTTGAAATACTAGTGCTTCCAATATCACAAATCACCACTGTAAGCAAAATGGACAAGTGGGTGGTGGTCCTTATCAACAGAATGCAGCTTTTAATACTATCTTCTTGACTGGCTTCAGGGGAAAGTTCAATGAATTAGGGCAGTGACTGCAACCCATAATAAGAAAAGTATTTATTTCATGACCCATTGCACACATAAACGTAAAACAGAAGTTCATAAAACCACATTTTCCCTTTCGATGAATGATGAAGACCCTCAATGGGATGGATTAATCCAATGGCTGCCACATAGCAATGATTGTGAGGCTGGTGTAGGATGGGGCAGGGTTTTGTTCTAATGTACACAGAGGGTCACTATAAACTGGAGCTGATTTGATGACACCATATGTCACTTGTTTTGCTGAGATGCTGAGAGGAGTTTCCGAACTAAAATAGACTAGAAAGGAGGGGCAGACCACTTCTGAATTGTTAGCTACTGAAAACCTTATGAATAGCAATGGACCATTGTCTGATGAAGTGGCAGAAAATGAGCCCCTCAGGTTGGAAGGCACTCAAAAAAAATGACTGGAAAGAGCTGCCCCCTCAAAGTAGAGTTGTCCTTAAAGACAAGAATGGAGCAAAGCTTTTGGGACCTTCATTTGCTGATAGACACAACCGAAAATGAGAGGAAACAACTGCAAACATTAATTGATAATCAGAATGTAGAATGTATGAAGTATGAATCTAGGAAAACCAGAAATTATCAAAAATGAAATGGAACATATAAAGATCAATATTCTAGGCATTAGTAAGCTGAAATGGACTAGTATTGGCCATTTTAAATTGTACAGTCATATGGCTTACTATGCTGGGAATCACAAATTGAGGAAAATGGCATCACATTTATGGTCAAAAAAAGAGCATTTCAAAATCTATCCTGAGGGACATTGCTGTCTGTGATAGGATAATATCTATATGCCCACAATGAAGACTAGTTAATACTACTTTTATTCAAATGTACCCACCAATCGCTAAAGTCAGTGATGTTGAAATGAAAGAATTCTACCAACTTCTTCTATGAGTTGTGGGATGACATCAAGAACATCATACATGAAGAAAGCAAAAAGTCATTAAGAAAACAAGAAAGAAGGAAAAGGTCAAAATGGATGTCTGAAGAGACAATGAAACTTGCTCTCCAGCATAGAGATGCTAAAGCAAATGGAAGAAATGAAAAGGTACAAGAGCACAGAAAATTTCAAAGGTCAGCTCGAGAAGAAAAAGTCAAATATTACAACAAAACATGCAAAGATCTGGAGTCAGAAAACCAAAAAAAGAACACGTTCAGCATTACTCAAGCTGAAAGAATTGAAGAGAAAAATTCAAGCCTCGAGTTGTGACATTGAAGGGTTCTATGAGCAAAATAGACTCAAGAATGTAGGTTCAAGGATTTCCTTCTTCTTGGATCAACTATCAACACTCATGGAAGCAGCAGTCAAGAGATCAAACGACATATTGCATTAGGCAAATCTGCTGTATAAGACCTTTTTTAAAATGTTGAAGAGCAAAGATGTCAGCTTGAAGACTAAGGTGTGCCTGACCCAAGCCATGGTATTTTCAATTACCGCATATGCATGTGAAAGCTGGACAGTGAATAAGGAAGACCATAGAAGAATTGATGATTTTTGAGTTATGGTGTTAGAGGAGAATATTGAAAGTGCCATGGGCTGCCAGAAGAACAAACAGATCTGTGTTGGAGGCAGTGCAGCCATAGTGCTCCTTGGAGGCCAGGATGGCCAAACTTTGTCTCCAGTCACTGGAGAAGGATATCATGTTTGGTAGGGTGGAGGGTCAGAGAAAGAGAGGAAGACCCCCAGTGAGATGGATTGGCAGAGTGGCAGCATCAATGGGCTCAAGCATGGCAACAATAGTGAGGTTTGACCAGGATCCAGCAGTGTTTTGTTCTGCTGTACATAAGGTTGTTATGAGTTGGTACCAACTCAATGGCACCTAACAACAACAACATGGGCAAAATAAGAAGCTCTGGTAGCGTAGTGGTTATGAATTGGGCTACTAACCTTAAAGTCAGCAGTTTGAAACTACCAGCTGTTCCATGGGTGAAAGATGAGGCTTTCTGCTCCCGTAAAGATCTACAGCCTCAGAAACCCTATACAGGGTCGCTATGAGGTGGAATTGACTCCATGGCACACTACCATCACCACTGTGGACAAAATAGAACCTTTCAATATTGATGGGTTCTATGGCAAAACGGAGTCCTGATGTGGTGTTGTGGGTTAATGCGCTGGACTGAAAAGTCGGTTTGAACCTCAAGGTCAGTGGTTCAAGCTCACCAACCACTCCTCAGAAGCCCTATACAGGGTCGCTATGGGTTGGAACCAACTTGACAGCACTTAATAACAATAACAATGGGCAAAATATTAAATGATGCAGTAAGCATCAAAAGAAGATGGAAAAGATACACAGTCACTCTCCAAAAGGACTTGATTGATGTGCAGCCATTTCAAGAGGCATATCATATGATCAGGGACCAATGGTACTAAAGGAAGAAGTCCAAGCTGCATTAAAGGCATTGATGAATAACAAGGCTCCAGAAACTGATGGAGTAGAAATGACAGTGTTTCAACAAACTGATGTAGCATTACAGGCACTCACTCGTCTATGCCAAGAAATTTTGAAGATAGCCACCTGGTCAACAGATTGGAATAGATCTGTATTTGTGCCCATTCCAAAGAAAGGTGACTCAGATCCCAGATAGAATGGGAGAACATGTGGAACAAAACACAAAAGTATAAATAAATTTTAAAAGACCAGACTTACTGGTCAGAAAGGGACTGGAGGAACCTGAAATTATGGTCCTTGGCCACCCTTCAGAACTGGAATTGTAACCTGCTAGCTTCCCTAATAAACCCATAATCTTGAGCATTGTCTATGTAATGAATTATTGAGTCCACCTGAGAAATAGTGCTGTGGGCAGGGTGGGTTATGTCAGAATTTGTAAGCAAGATTAGAGGGTGGAGGCCTGGCCTTGGGCTGATGCTGATTCTCCTTCTTCCCTGTGAAGTCAGAGGTCAGACACTGTCCCCCAGGTCATTCTTACAAACCTGACCCCAGATTGTGTGCCCTATTCCTTAATAAACCACTGAATTGTAAGTACAGGCATGAGTTCTGTGAGACGTTGTAGCGAACTGCTGAACCCAAACTGGGGAGGGAGGAGTGCTGGTGGGGGAGGGGAGTAGACAGTATGAGAAATGGAGTGGTACAGCAGCTTGGAGATGTGGAAATCTGGAATATATTTGACCTCTGCCTCATAGGAATTAGCTCTGGGGTGATTCTTAGATTTGAAGTTATTTGTACAGCTGTTTTCATCAACAAGCACAGAGTTTAACAGAGAGTTGATAGTTTTTACAGAGCCCTTATGCCCCCAATTAAAAATTTTTGGCTATCTAGCCCTTTCTAGAAAAAGTTTGCTGATCCATGCTTTAAATTGAAAAATAAAATTTTGTGGAAAGTCGGTGTGGATCATTTGCCCTTCCTTGGGGCAGTCACTAAAGTTGTGACTAACCAAACTTTGGTCCGTTGTTTGTCTCTCAGCTAAGCAATGCAACCAAGAAGGTCCTATCCAAAACAAACAAACAAAAAAATGTATTTGAGTTCTGGGGTTGGAGAGGAATATTACAAGTACCATGGACTGCTGGAAGAACAGCAAAGGAAGGAGTAATTTCCCAAGAGATGTGTATTGATGGAAGCATGAGGAATAGAAACATAATGAATTAGCACTGGTAACATCCATCCCAATCAATTTGCATCTTATAAGCAAGTGTAAAATTATACCATTGGACAGAATGATGGTCACAAACTCACTGTGGTAGGGAGTTGCGGGCAAAGTTGAATGTAGATCCAAGATTTGCTCTCTCCTGGTTCAATATTCTTAGCAAGAACCTTATGGTAATTAAGGTTTTGTGTTGACTTGACAGGGAAGGATGTTCAATGGTTTGTCAATTAAGATATAGTAATCACCCATGATGAGATATAATATAATATAATCAACTCCATGATAAGATCTGCAATGAGCAGCCAATCAATTGAAAGGAAGTTTCCTTGGGGGATGTAGTCTGCTTCCAATACATTGGACATTTGAGCAAAGCTGGCTTACTTTTTGCTAAGTCTGGATCCTGCATCTGGCTCATTATCCAACCTCTGGTTTTTTTGAATTAAGCTAATGGTCTGCTCTATTGCTTCCTGATCTTGGGAGTCATGAGCAGCCTGCCACCTAGCCTCCCTGACATGCTTGCCTTCCATCTGACTAGCAGATTTTGGGTTCATCAGTCCTACAGCTACATGAATCAAAAGGCTCCAGTCCGACATCTGATCCATGGACTTGGGACTTGCCCATTTCTATAACTACTGAAGGATGCAGAAAGCATCAAAATAGATGGATGAAGCTTCCGGAAAAAGATGGCGGATCAGGTGGAAGTGTAGTGACGAGCTCTGCCGAGAACAACACAGAATACAGGACCAAGAAGGCTCAGGGAATGGTCCCAGTACTCTGAACCACATATAAAGGAATATTTAGAAGGTTGGAAGACTTACAGCTGGGGAGTTTGTGGCAGAAGCAAGAAATCCACTGCATCCTGGTTCAGGATGCTCAGCTGCTCCAGGAGCCGATATTTTGTGTGGGACCAAGCGGGAAAAGATTCAGAGCAGCCACGGATGCCTGACAGAACCGCAGAGATAGAGGTGTGGACATTCTTTTTATTCTTTTTTTCTTTTTTGGTATCTTTTCGTTGGTCCCTTGCTGTCTGCGTACCTCCATTCTGGTAACTATAGGGGTGCCTGAGCTAGTGGATACTCCAGCCCCACCCTCGGAGGGTTCTATTACACATGTGCATAGATCTCCTCAAAATTTAGAGACAGTATCCACTTAAAACCAAATGGCCGACAGATACTCAGCCCAAGAGCAGGCCTTGAACTTTTCTTGTTTGCTTTTTGTTCCTGTGTTTTTTAACACAGGAAAGAGAAGGGGAGGGTTGTAGGGAGGGAAAGA
>NW_006408565.1:1624834-1636635 GCF_000296735.1 Chrysochloris asiatica | reverse complement strand
GAGTGATTAACTTTTCAGTCTAGGAGCGGAGGTCCCTAGGACCATCAAGGGAGAAGAGCAGAGAGTGGGACCCTACGCAGAGAAGCAGTGATGCCTGAAATGGAGCCAGAGATGATGACGTGGAGCGATGGAGCAGCTGGAGACTTTAGATCCAGAGAGGGAGACTGACTGTGTGCTGAAAACCTGGGGGGTACAGGGGAAGGATTGCATGGAGGGGATGTAACCATGGCAATGAGACGATGTACAATGCAATGAATGTAGAACTGGTGTTCTCCCATGTAAACTATCACATGATTCACAGTAAAGCATTTAAGAAAAAAAAATAAAAATAGATGGGTGAATTATTACACAGAGTCCCTGTACAAAAAAGACATGATTGATAGTCAACCATTTCAAGAGGTAGAGTATGATCAAGAGCCAGGTACTGAAGGAAGAAGTCCAAGATACACTGAAGGCACTGACAAAAAACAAGGCTATGGGAATTAATGGAATACAAATGGAAATCTTTCAACAAACCAAGGCAGCACCAGAGGTACTCACTCAACTATGCCAAGAAATTTGGAAGACAACTTCCTGGCCAACTGACTGGAAGAGATCCATATTTGTACCCATTCCAAAGAAAGGTAACCCAACAGAATGAGGAAATCATCAAGCAATATCATTTATATCACGTACAAGTAAAATTTTGCTAAAGATAATTAAAAACAGCTCCACAGTATATAGACAGGAAACTGTCAGAGGTTCAAGCTGATTCAAATGAGGTGGTAGAATGAAGGATATCATTGTTAATGTCAGATGATTTTGGCTAATAGCAGACAATACCAGAAAGATGTTCACTTTAACTTTGTTGACTATGCAAAGGCTTTCGACTGTGTGGATCATGACAAACTATGGACAACATTGCAGAGAATGAATATTCTGAAACACTTAATTGTGCTTATGAAGAACTTGTATGTAGATAAAGAGGCAGTTGCTCGAACACAACAAGGGGACACTGAATGGTTTAAAATTAGAAAAGTTGTGCACCAGGGTTGTATTCTTTCACCATACTTATTCAATCTGTATGCTAAGTGAATAATCTGAGATACTGGATTTTAAAAAGAAGACTGTGGCATCAGAATTGGAGGAAGACTCATTAACAACCTGCGATATGCAGATGAATCAACCTTGCTTGCTGAAAGCAAAGATGACTTAAATTACTTACTGATAAAGACCACAGTCTTCAGCTTGGGCTGCATCTCAATGTAAAAAAACAAAAATCCTCACCACCGAACCAATAGATAGATCAAGATTAATGGAGAAAAGATTGAAGTTGTCAAAAACTTCATTTTGCTCAGATCAACCATCAGCACTCACAGAAGCAGCAGTCAAGAAATCAAATAACATACAACATTAGGCAAATGTGCTGCACAAGATCCCTTTAAAGGGCTCAAGAGCAAAGATTTCAGTTTGAGGTCTAAATTGTGCCTGACCCTAGTCACAGTGTTTTCAATAACCTCATATGCATATGAAAGTTGTACAGTGAATGAGGAAGACCACAGAATAATTAATGCATTTGAGGTATGGTGCTATAGAAGAATATTAAAAGTACCATGGGCTTCTAGAAGAACAAACCAATCTGTGTTGGAAGAAGTACAGCCAGAATGTTCTTAGAAGCCAGGATGGCCAGACTTTGTGTCTTATACTTTGGATACATTATCAGGAGGGACCAGTCCCTGGAGAGGTACATCATGCTATGTAAAGTGGAGGGTTAGCGAAGAAGAGGATGATCCCCAATGAGATGATTGGCACAGTGGCAGCAGCAATGGGCTCAAGCTTAAAAGTGATTGTAAGGTTGGAACAGAACCCAGCAGGTGTTTCGTTCTGTTGTGCATAAAGTCACTATGAGTCGGAATTGACTTGATAGCACTGTGGTTATGAATCAGGCTGTGAACTGCAAGGTCAGCAGTTTGAAACTACCAGCTGTTCCGAGGGAGAAAGATGAGGCTTTCTGCTCCCATTAAGGTTTACAGGCTCGGAAACCCTGTACAGGGTCGCTATGGGTCAGAACTGACTCCACGGCACATAAGCACCAACATCACCAACAATAGTAACTGTGTGAGCCATTTCCTTGATATAAACCTCTCATTATACATATAAGTTTCACTGGTTTTGTTTCTCTAGAGGGCCTAGCCTAAGACAACCCCATACATGGAAACATTCGCTCTGATGTCCCCTGGGTCATCCTCCAGGTATTTATGTGCATATTGGTACATGTGTATAAGCAGGATTCAAAAGGTTAGTGGAAAAATGGAATGAAAAGATGATGGAATTTTTCCAGAAGCTTTTTGAAGCCCCATTGTGCATATTGGTATATACCAGAAAGTAAAGAATGCTCAAGAGAATGATAGAAACATGTTCAAGAAGCTAACATGAAGAATGACTCCCACTAGTCAAGCCAGGGGTATTTGAAAGTCAAAATAATAGTAATGGATTGAATAAAGTAAGAACCCTCAGGTCCACACTGATATAAATAAATACATCAGGGAGATGGAAATATTTTCCTTGCAATGTTGTTGTTGTTAAATGCCGTTGAGTTGTTTGTGACTCATAGCAATGCTGTATAGGGTTTCTGAGGAGCAGCTGGATTCTGAACCATCGACCTTGTGATTCAAACTGACCTTGCAGTTCAGCACATTAACCCACAGCACCACACCAGGTTGTATTCATTGTTAGGTGCCTTCAAGTTGGTTCTGACTTATAACAACCCTATGCACAACAGAGCAAAACACTGCCTGGACCTTCATCATCCTCACAATTGTTATGTTTGAGTCCACTGTTGCTGCCACTGTGTCAATCCATCTCATTGAGGGTCTTCCTCAGTTTTTCTGTCCGTCTGCTTTATCAGGCATAATGTCTTTCTCCAGGAACCGGTCATTCCTGACAATATAGCCAAAGTAAGGCAGACAAAGTCTCACCATCTTCACTTTTTTGTGTGTGGAAATTCTCTCCAAATTTTTAAATTCTTATTTCTTTCAATAATAACCTCTTTCTATAATACTTATTATATAAACTTTTGTTAAAAGTTTTTTCTTGTGAACTGAGTGATAGTTTACATGGGGCAACATCGACTTTACACCATTGTTTCCTATCCATGATTACAATCTTCTCCGTGCATCATCATTCAACAGCATTTGCTTCCATTCCCTTTGGTTTTGGGGGTTTTTGTTTTTGTTGTTTTGTGTGTGTGTGGGGGGTGTATACAAAAACACTCAGGAATATGTAATAATTTAAACAACCAAAGGGCATGTTCTACAAGCCTACCTCCTAGCCTCCAGCTCTCAGTCCCTCTCTTTCCATAAGTCTATAGTCCTCAGCTGCTCCCTCTCTCTATGTCCTCATCTCTGCCTCCATCTCTGGTGTCTCTGCTTTTCTGGATAGGGTCCCACATTCTGCTTGTGCTCTTCTCTCTTGAGCACCATCTTCACTTTTAAGGAGCATTCTGGCTGTACGTCTTCCAAGATAGATTTGTTTGTTCTTTTGGCTGTCCATGGTATTTCAATATTCTTCGCTGACACTATAATTCAGAGGCATCAATTTTTCTAAGTACTTCCTGATTCATTTGCCAAGTTTCACATGTATAAGAGGTGAATGAAAGTACCATGACTTGAGTTGGGTGCATTTTAGTTCTCAAACTGACAGCGGATTTGCCTAATGAAATACATCATTTAACTTCTTGACTGCTGCTTTCATGAACATTCATCGTGGATCAAGTAAAATGAAGTGTTTGACAACTTCCATCTTTCTCCATTTATCATGATGTTGTTTATCAGTCCAGTAGTGACGATTTTCATTTTTTTTACATTGTTGTGCAATCCATACTGAAGACTGTGGTCTTTGATCTTCTTCAGTAAGTATTTTAAGTCCTCTTTGGAGTCCTGGTGTAGTGCTGTAAGATAAGCATTAGACTAACTGCAAGGTCAGCAGTTCAAACCCACCAGCCACTACATGGAAACCCTAGAGAGGGTCATTATGAGTCAGAACCAACTTGAAAGCACTTAACAATAACAATGACAACTTTGCTTTCATCTAGCAAAGTTGTGTCATCTGCATATCACAGATTATTAAAGAATCTTTCTCCAATCCTGATGCCACCTTCTTCTTCATATAATCCAGCTTCTCGGATTATTTGCCCAGCCTATAGATTGAACAAATATGGTGAAAGAATACAAACTCAATGCACGTATTTTCTGATTTTAAAACAATTTAGTATCCCCTTGTTCTAACAACTACCTCTTGGTCTATGTACAGGTTTTTCATGAGCACAGTGAAATGTTCTGGAATTCTCACTCTTGGAAATCTTTTCCAAACTTTGTTCTGATCCACACAGTCGAATGCCATTGCATTGTCAATAAAGCACAAGTAAACATCTTTCTGGTATTCTCTGCTTTCAGCCAAGATCCACCTGACGTCAGTAATGATATCCCTCATTCCACATTCCACATCCACTTCTGAATTTGGCTTAAAGCTCCCTCTCAATGTACTGCTGAAACCATTTTTAAATTATCTTCTACAAAATTGTACTTGGATATGATATTAATGATACTGTTCAATGATTTCTGAGTTCTGTTGGGTCACCTTTCTTTGGAATGGACACAAATATGGATCTCTTCCAATCGATGGACTTTCCAAATTTCTTGGTATAGACAAGTGAGAGCCTCCAGCGCTACATCACTTTGTTTAAACATTTCAGTTTGAATTCCATTTCCTGGCATCTTGTTTCTATCCATTGCCTTCAGAGCAGCTTGGACTTCAAGCTACTAAATATAGAAAGAACAAGAATTAGAAATTCATCAAAAGTGAAATCGTGATGAGGATCCAGATATTTATGTGGTCTCAAAGTATCTCTCTACACATTTCTTATTAGTTACAAAGGTGAAAATCATGACTTTACGGTGGGATCTACCGTCACCAACTGGTTAAAGTCAATATTATTGATACTAGGATAAAAAGACATCAGTTGCTTCCTAATCTGATGCACTGAGAAGCATTAGCATCATTCTAAGGGCAGGGCTGTGGGAGTGATCTGCCTTGGATTCAAGCAATAAGGCAGGGATGGGGAACCTTTTTTCTGCCAAGGGCGTTTAAATATTTATGACATCATTCGTGGACCATACAAATTTATCAACTTAATAGGATAAGCAGTTTACCACTAACTAGGCTGGTTTGAACCGCAAGGTTGGCAGTTCAAGCTTACCAGCTGCTCCTCGGAAACCATATGCAGAGTCACTATCGGTCAGAACTGACTCGATGGCACTTAACAACAACTAGCAATTCAGTGATAAAGCAGTCCTCCCTGAAAACATTTAAACAATTACTGTCAAATTCACTCTGATAAGGAATTGCAGACACAATTGAAGGTAGATCCCAGATTTTCAGTCCTCTGATCCAATATTCCAATATTCTTGGCAGGACCTCACACACGGTAGGGATCCAGGTATGGCACTGCAGGATAAGTACTAGACTGATAACAGCAAGGTTAGTGGTTCAAACCCACCAGTAGCTCCTTGGAAATCCTATGTAGGGTTCCTATGAGTTGAAACCGACTTGATAGCACTAACGACAACACAGATAGAAACATTCCGTCTGGGTCATGCTCTTTGTGATTCACAGTCCAATGTTTATTGTACAGAGCCACTGCATTCCCATACATATATATGTAAGTAAAATAGTCCTACAAAATTATAGGAACATTTATTAAACAAAATATCAGAATTTGAAGCTGTTGCGTCTTAATAAATCCTTCATCTAGGTCTACATATCTGAAAGCAATGTTTCCATAACTCTAACCCTTCCCTGGGGAGCATGGTGGCTCTGTAGGAGAAGTACTAGACTGCCAACTACAAGGTTGGTGGTTCGAGCCCACTAGCTGCTTCGAGGGAGAAAGATGAAGCTTTCTGCTTCTGCAAAGATTTATAGCCTTGGAAAGCCTATACAAGGTCACTGTAAATCAGAACTGGCTTGACAGCACTTAACAATAACAACAGTAATATTCTCTGAAGAATTCTGTCCTCTTCTAATTGTTATTCTCATTGTTAAGTGCTGTCATGTGGGTTCCAACTCAAAGAAACCCTGATTAGGGTTTCCAAGGAGCAGCTGGTGGGTTACTAACCTTATGGTTAGTAGTCCAGTGCTTATTCTACAGCTTACCACCAGGACTTCTATTTACACCACATCAAAATCGTGGTTTTGGCATCCTTGAGGGACTCGAATCATGTTCTTTCAAAATGTTCTTTGAGTTTGGGGAACAAATAGAGGGACAAGATCAATGTTGTAGGGTGGATGGAGTACAGTTTCTCAATGGAATTCTCATAGGACAACCCTGGATACCCTTGAAGAATGAGCAGATGCCTTATTGTAAAGGAAAAAATCACTTGCAACTTTCCTCATTTCACCAGGCAGTTTTTCATTTTCTTAAAATGGCTTCATAATTAAACCTCTGTAATTGCCCCGTGTCTTTTAAGAAAAGCTATCAATATTACCCCTCTGGAATTCCAAAAATCAGTCATCATAAGCTTTTGAGTTGACCTCGCTGCCTTGAATTTTAACTGATCCAGCAGATCCCATGGATAACCTCAGTTTTTATTGGATCTCTGTTTTTGAAAATGCCCTAAGGAAACTAAGACAAATATTTTACTGAGAGAACTTGTCTGAGGCCATTCACTAATCACAAAGATATGTTTAAACATGTTCTGTTGGAATAAACATGTGCATGTATTAACTGGAACCCTAGTAGCAACTTTTTGATTCACCTTTGCTTCTATGTGAATATACACACAGTTACATATATATGTGTGTGTGTGTATATATATGTATACATACATATATATATATAAGGAGCTCTGGTAGTGTAGTGGTTATGAATTGGGCTGCAAACCGCAAGGTCAGCAGTTTGAAACTACCAGCTGTTCTGTGGGAGAATGATGAGGCTTTCTGCTACTGTAAAGATTTACAGCCTCAGAAACCCTGTACAGAGTGGCTATGAGTCAAAACCAACTCCACAGCACATAACCACCACTACCACCATATGTATATATATACTATATATATGTGTGTGTGTTGTTGTTGTTAGGTGCCATCAAGTTGGTGCCAACTCATAATGACCTTATGCACAGCAGAACAAAACACTGCCCAATCCCGGGCAACCTCACTGTTGTTGCCAACGCTTGAACCCATGGATGCTGCCAATTGGCCAATTCATCTCGCTGGGGTTCTTCCTCTTCTTTCTCTGACCCTCCACCTTACCAAACATGATATCCTTCTCCAGTGACTGGTCCCTACTGACAATATGTCCGAAGTATGAGAAATGAAGTTTGGCCATCTTGGTCTCCAAGGAACTCTCTGGCTGCACTTCCAACACAGATCTGTTGGTTCTATGGGCAGTACAAGGCACTTTCAATATTCTCCTCCAACACCATAACTCAAAAGCATTGATTCTTCTATGGTCTTCCTTATTCATTGTCCAGCTTTTGCATCCATATGAGAATATTGAAAGTATCACGGCTTGGGTCAGGTGCATCTTAGTCCTCAAATTGACATCTTTGCTTTTCAACGCTTTAGAAAGGTCTTGTGCAGCAGATTTGCCTAATGCAATACGTCGTCTGATCTCTTGACTGCTGCTTCCACGAGTGTTGATAGTTGATCCAAGAAGAATGAAGTCCTTGACAACTTCAATCTTTTCTCCGTTGATAAGAATGTTGTTCATTGGTCCAGGGTGAGGATTCTTGTATTCTTTACATTGAGATGCAATCCATACCAAAGACTGTGCTCTTTGATATTCATCAGTAAATATTTTAAGTCTTCTTCACTTTCAGCAAGCAAGGTTGTATCATCTACATATCACAGGTTGTTAATGAATCTTCCTCCAATCCTGATGCCACTTTTTTCTTCATAGAACCCAGCTTCTCAGATTATTTGCTCAGCATACAGGTTGAATAAGCATGGTGAAAGAATATAACCTTGTCGTACACCTTTCTTAATTTTAAACCATCCAGTGTTCCCATATTCTGTTTGAACAACTGCCTCTTGGTCCATGTACAGATTCCTCATGATCACAATTAAATGTTCAGGACTATTCATACTTTGCAATATTGTCCATAGCTTGTCATGATCCACACAATCAAAAGCCTTTGTGTAGTCAATAAAGCACAGGTAAATATCTTTCTGATATTCTCTGCTTTCAGCCAAGATCTGTCGGACATCAGCAATGATGTCCCTCGTTCCACGGCCTCTTGTCAATCTGGCTTGATCCTCTGGAAGTTCTCTGTCAATGTATGCTTGTAGTCATTTCTGTATTACCTTTAGTAAAGCTTTATTCACATGGGGTTTCAAAGAAATTGTCCAATGATTTCCGCATTCCGTTGGGTCACATCTCTCTGGAATGGGCACAAATACGGAGCTCTTCCAATCAGTCGGCCAGATAGTTGTCTTCCAAACTTCTTGGCATAGATGACTCAGTGCCTCCTGTGCCTCCTCACTTTCTTGAAAGATTTCAAATTTTATTCCATCAATTGCTGATGCGTTGTTCTTTGCCAATTCCTTCAATGCACGTTGGATTTCTTCCTACAGTATCATTGGCTCTTGATCATATGCTGCCTCTTGAAAAGGTTGAACATCAGCCATTTCCTCTTGGAACAGTGACTCTGTGTATTCCTTCCATCTTCTCTTAATGCCTTCTGCATCATTCAATAATTTGCCCAGAGAATCTTTCAATAATGAAAGTCGAGGCTTGACTTTTTCTTCAGTTCCCCCAGCTTGAGAAATGCTGAGTGTGTTCTTCCTTTTTGGTTTTCTGATTCCAGATCTTTGCATATTTTGTTGTAAGTTTTGGCTTTATCTTCCAAACTGATCTTTGAAATTTTCTGATCAGTTCTTGTACCTCCTCATTTCTTCGTATGCTTTAACATCTCTATGCTGGAGAGCAAATTTCAGTGTCTCTTCTGACATCCATTTTGACCTTCTCCTTCTTTCTTGTCTTCTTAATGACTTTTTGCTTTCTTCTTGTATGATGCTCTTGATGTCATCCCACAACTCTTCTGGTCTTCGGTCTTCAGTGATTAATGTAGCAGATCTGTTCTTCAGATGATCTCTAAATTCAGGTGGGATATATTCAAGGTCATATTTTGGCTCTCGTGGATTTGTTTTCATTTTCTTCAGTTTCAGTTTGAATTTGCATATGAGTAATTGATGGTCTGTTCCACAGTCTGCCCCTGGCCTTGTTTCCACAGATGTAGTCAATTTGATTTCTATGTATTCCATCTGGCGAGGTCCATGTGTATAGTCATCTCTTATGCTGTCTAAAGAAGGTATTTGAAGTGAACACATCATTGGTTTTGCAGAATTCTATCATGCATTCTCCAGCATCATTTCTATCACCAAGGCCATATTTTCCAACTACTGGTCCTTCCTCTTTGCTCCCAACCTTTGCATTACAATCACCAGTAATGATCAATACATCTTGATTGCATGTTTGATCAATTTCAAATTGAAGAAGTTGGTAGAATTCTTCTATTTCATCCTCACTGGCTTTAGTGGTTGATGCAAATATTTGAATAGTAGTGGTATTAACTGGGCTTATCTGTAGGTGCATAGATATTATCCTATCACAGACAGTGTTGTACCTCATGACTGATCTGGATATGTTCTTTTTGATTATGAATGCAACACCATTCCTTTTCAATTTGTCATTCCCGGCATAGTAAACCAAATTGTTGTCAGATTCAAAATGGCCAATACCAGTCCATTTCAGCTCACTAATGCCTAAGATATCAATGTTTATGCGTTCCATTTCATTTTTGACAACTTCCAATTTTCCCAGGTTCATACTTTGTACATTCCATGTTCCAATTTTCAATGGATGTTTACAGCTCTTTCTCTTCATTTTGAGTTGTGCCCCATCAGCAAATGCAGGTTCTGTGGGCTTGTCTCCCATGAGTTTAACTCCATTCACGTCATCATGGTCAACTATACTTTGAGAAGGCATCTCTTCCCCGGTCACATTTTGAGTGCCTTCCAACCTGAGGGGCTCATTTTCCGGCCCTGTTTCTTACAGTGTTTCTCTGCTATGCATAAGGTTTTCAGTGACTAAAGATTCAGAAGTAGTTCATCACTCTTTCTTCCTAGTCTGTCTTTGTCTGGAAGCTCATCTGAAACCTGTGACCCTGCTGGTTATTTAAAATACTCATCTGTGACCCTGCTGGTTATTTAAAATACTCATGGCATAGCCCTCAGAATCACAGCAACTCATAAGCCACCACAGTACGACAGACAGACGAGTGGTGGCCATTTGGTTTTATGTCGAAACTGTCACTTTAAATTTTGAGGAGATCTGTGCACATGCATGGTAGAACCCTCCAGGGGTGGGGTGAGGTATCCATTCACTCAGGCATCCCCTCTAGTTACCAGAATGGAGGTGTGCAGTCAACGAGAGACCAATGAACAGTGGACAGATACAAAAAAAAAAAAAGAATGTCCACACCTGTATCTTCTCGGTTCTGTCAGGCATTCGTGGCTGTTCTGATCCTTCCCTCACTTGTTCTCTCCCAAGATTGCAGCTCCAGGAATAGCTGAGCATCTTGAATTAGAAAGCAATGGATTTCTTGATTCTCCTACAAATTCCTCTAGCTGTAAGCCTTCCAATCTTCTAAATATTCCTTTATATGTGGTTCAGAGTTCTAGCACCATCCCCTGAGCCTGCTTTGCCTGGTATTCTGTGTTATTGGTGACGGAGCTCTTCACTACACATCTACCCGATCCTCCATCTTGATTGTATAGTTGTCTCTTATGCTGTCTAAAGAAGATATTTGAAATGAAGAAATCATTGATTTTGCAGAATTCCATCATGTGATCGCCAGCATGATTTCTATCTATATAATATATATGTAATATTATAATGTGTTATTAGCTGCAATCAAATCAGCCCCCATGGTGACCTCATACACTACTGAGTACTACTGCTCCATAGGGCTTTCTTAGCTATAAGCATTATGGAAGTAGTTTACCAGGGTTTTCTTCCATGGAATCACTAAGTGGTCCCAAAGCACTAATCTTTAGGTTAACAGCTGATTACAAACCATCTATACCACCCAAATTCTTGACATATTATATTACATATGATATATAGTTATATACTATAAGTAACTATATAGATACAGATTATATTGGAGTCCTGGTGAGTTACTGTAGGATAAACACTCAGCCACAAGGCCAGTTTTGAACTTCAAGGTCAGGGGTTAAAACCCACAAACTGCTCTTCGTAAACTCTATACAGGGTCACTATGAGTTGGAACCAACTCGACAGCACTTAACAACAACTACAACAATATATTATATATGGAGTCCTGGTATGGCATTGTTGGATAAGTACTGAACCTCAAGGTTAGCGGTTCAAACACACCAGCCGCTCTTGGGAAACTTTATACAAGGTCGCTATAATTCAGAATTGACTCAACAGCACTTAACAATATTGTATATATGGCACATGACTGGACAATGTTTTGTTACAAACAATTAACAAAAGGAGCTGACTCAAATGGCAACTAACATCACAATATTACATTTATATAATATACAATATATATGTATATATAATTATATACATGTATGCTCAGATTTAGACTACATCTGTGGAAAGAGAAGATGGAAAAGCTCCATATCATCAGTGAAGACAAGACCAGGGGCAGACTGTGGAACAGACCATCAATTACTGATATGCAAATTCAAATTAAAGCTGAAGAAAATGAAAACAAATCTACGAGAGCCAA
>NW_006408565.1:1608735-1623039 GCF_000296735.1 Chrysochloris asiatica | reverse complement strand
GGAAGACCCCCAACGAGATGGATCGGCCAGGTGGCATCATTGATGGACTCGGGGGTGGCAGCGGTGGTGAGGTTGGCCCAGGATCGAGCATTGTTTCATTCTGCTGTGCATGGGGTCGCTATGAGTCGGTTCCGACTCGATGGCACCTGACAACAACAACAACATGCTCAGATTAGTATTTTAACTACAGGTATCCCCCAAATTATGACCTATTCATGTTTTGATGAAGTGCATTTATGACTGGTTTTTTTTTTGGGTAAATTTTATAATTAATAGTATATAAAATATGGAGTCCTGGTGTAGCACTGTGGGTTAATGTGCTGGGCTGCAAAGTCGTCTGAACACAAGGTTGGTCATTCAAGCTCATCAACCATTCCATGGAAACCCTATAAAAAGTCACTATGGGTTAGAAATGACTCGACAGCACTTAACAACAACAACAATATATAATATATACACTGTTTACACATGCAATCTGATGATGTTATTCTCAGATGTTTGCTTGCAGATGTTCAAAGATCGATTAGGTTTTTAAAGATACTGATAATGAAGGACAATAATAATAAACTTTTTGATAAAAAGAGGTATTTGACTTATGTCAGAACCAATGATTTATGATGAAGTCATCAGAGTGGAACTCTGTTGTAAGTTGGGGACTACCTATACTTAATTTTTAATAAACACTGTGTCCAATGTGAAGTATTCCATTACGTTTTTATTCAATTTTCCACAAACTTTTTTTTAAGCCCCCTTGTATTTGGAGAACTCTGTGTTACACAGTTGGTCCTAACATATGTGGACTCCACACAATTTGTCTGTGTCTGTGTTTTGTTTTTTTTAAGAATACATTTATTATGGTTTGACACTGTTCATGCTAACTTTGATGCAGTGTGTGTCCAGCCTTGGTGGCACTGCATCTTCCTATATTTAATTAAATCTTGTTTTTGTTAAGTGCCATTGAGTAGGTTCCTACCCTTAGTGACCCTGTATAGGGTTTTCCAAGAGTCGCTGGTGTGTCGCAACTGCTGATGTTGTGGTTCAGTACTTATGTATAGGGTTTACAAGGAGCAGTTAGTGAGCTTGAACCACCAATTTGGCAGTTAGCAGTCCAGAGCTTATCCTACAATGCCACATCAGGACTCCATTTAAATAATGTTGTTAAGTGCCACGCAGTCGGTTCCAACTCATAGTGATCCTGTCTAGGGTTTCCAAGGCTGTAAATCTTTGTGGAAGCAGAAGTCTCATCTTTACTTCTGCAGAGCATCCAACCTTGTGACTCACAGTCCAGTGCTTCTCTTACGGTGCCACTGCCCTCTTATTTAAATAAATATGGACTCAAAATAAGCAATGTTAGCAGTGTGGTGGTCAAGAAACTGAACCTGAGTTAGTTCAATTCTGACATTCTATGTGACTACCTAGAGATTTCCCCTATGTATGACATTGTTTGGAACTTTGGGAAACAATCTGTTCATTCTTTTCAGTCTCACTTGGTTGGTGGGCAGTGCTGCAGAATGAAGGTGTGGCTGTAGGAAGACTTACCCAGACAGAATAAATGGAGATGCTGTGTGAACAGCAGAAACAACTTCTGAAAAGCTAACCTCCACCTCTGAAACACTGTGTGATACCTTGGGGGATCTGTTCAGATATTGCTCTCAGCTCCATGGGATTATTTGTTCCCAAGTTTTCATTTCTGTAAGTGTGAAGTTTTGGAAGTAGATCACAAGGCTTTTCTTTTAAGGTACCTCTGGGTGGACTTGAACCTCCAACCTTTCAGTTAGCAGACAATGCATTAACCATTTGTGCCAACAGGGATCTCCCGAGTTTGAAGTCTTAGGTGAGATCAGTTAGACTCTACCTGGACCACTGTTTAGTAAAACATCAGCTTTCAAGTTGCTTCTTAAAGATCAGTACACAGAAATTATGAAGAAGGTCATTTGTTATTCAACAATAACATATTAAGAGAATAGACATAGAAAAAAATTATCATGTTTCGAAGAAGAATGCCAAGACCCACAGCAGAAGATGCGGTCTTACATTGCCAGAAGAAATAAAGTGCAGTGTGATTCAATCATTGTCCCAAGAATTGGATACTCACATTCAAAGACAATGGATCCAACAATGTCAATGTTCACTAGCGTTCAACCATTTTGTTTACCTTACGAAAGATAAAAACACTTTGGAAGTTGTTATTTTTGCCAAATATAATATAGATATTTGATGAATTTTCTAGTGAAGCTGTCATAAAGGAATTTTTAAAATGTGATGATATTTGAATCAATATTCATCTCAAAGAAACAAAGCTGCGGGCAGTGCAATTTCTGGGGCTTGTTGTGAAATTAGAAGTTTATGAACCTCGTCCAAATTTAAGACTTTTCTCCTTGTAAATCTGTTAATTCATGGGAAAGAAGCTTCTCTAATTTAAAATGAATAAAAACTGCTCTTTCCTCAACTGTGAGTGAAGATAGATTTATAAATCTGACTGCATTTTCTGTTGAATATGAACATTTGAAGATCATTTTAGAAAAAATTTGTGCTGGGAATTAAGTGAAGTTTTACAGAATAGATCGTCAGTCCTACATTCAGCAAATCATCATTTCATGTCATTACAATGATTGCAATCCCCTCCATGTACCATCAGTTATTTATCTCTATTCACTTTAACTCTTTCACTACATTCAACAGTGGTCTACTACAATATTTATCCTTTTGTGATTGACTAATTTCACTCAGCATAGCTTTCTCCAGGCTCCTCCATGTTATGAGATGTTTGTCATTATTCTTCAGTGTTGTGTAGAATTTTATTGTGTGTATGTACCAAAGTCTGCATCCATTCCTTTACTCTCTGCTTCTTGACTTGTATATTTAATCCACTTATATTCAATGTAATTATCTATAGGTATAAATTTATTGCATAATTTTGCTGTGTTTTGTGTGTGTGTGTGTGTGTGTGTGTGAGGTGTTGCTAGTTTCTTTGTTCCACATAAATTTCTGCACAGCAATAGGCCATTAAGAAGACAAGAAAAAAAACAAAGACCAAAATTGATGTCCCAAGAGACTCTGAAACTTGCTCTCCAGCTTAGAGATGCTAAAGCAAATAGAAGAAATGAAAAGCTAAAGGAGCTAAAAAAAAAAAAAAATTTCAAAAGGCAGCTTGAGAAGACAAAGTTGCATGTAGTGAAATCAAAAGGGAAGAACACACTCAGAATTTCTCAAGCAGAACGAACTGAGGAAAAAATTCAAGCCTCAGGTTGTAATATTGAAGGATTCTATGGCAAAATATTAAATGGTGCAGAAAGCATTCAAAGAAGATGGAAGGAATACACAGTCACTATATCAAAAGGAAATGGTTGCTGCTCAGCCATTTCAAGTGGTAGCATCTGATCAAGAGCCAATGATGCTGAAGGAGGAAGTCCAAGGTACACTTAAGGCATTGACAAAGAACAAGGCTCCAGGAATTAATGGAAAACAAACCGAATCTTACAACAAACTGATACGGCACTAGAGGCACTCACTCATCTATGCCAAGAAATTTGGAAGACAGCTAACTAGCCAACTAATTTGAAGAGACCTGTATTTGTGTCCATTACAAAGAGAGGTGACCCAACAGAAAGTGGAAATATTCAGATAATATTAATACCACATACAAGTAAAATTTAGATAAAGATAATAAAAAAGTGGCTGCAACAGTATATTGATATGGAACTGCCAGAGTTTAAGCCAGATTCAGATGAGGGTGTGGAATGTGGGATATCATTGCTGATGTCAGATGGATCTTGACTGAAAACAGAGAATGCCAGAAATACGTTTGCCTGTACTTTATTGATTACACAAAGACTTTCGACTGTGGATCATGATAAACTATGAACAACATGTGGAGACTGAGGAATCTAGAACATTTAATTATACTCATAAGGCACTTTAACATAGATTCAGAGGCAGTTGTTTGAGCAGAAAAAGGAGACTGAATAGTTTAAAATCAGGAAAGGTGTGCGCCAGTGTTGTATTCTTTCACCATACTTATTCAGTTTGTATAATAAACAAATAATCTGAGAAGCTGGATTATATGAAGAAGAATGTGGCATCCAGATTGGTGGAAGACTTATTAACAACCTGTGATATGCAGATGATACCACCTTGCTTGCTGAGCTGAGAGGACTTACAATACTTACTGACTGAGATCAAAGACCACCGCCTTCGGTATTACACTTCAATGTAAAGAAAACAAAAATCCTTACCACTGGACCAATAAATAACAACTTGATAAATGGAGAAAAGATTGAATGAAGGTGTCAAAGACTTCATTTTGCTTGGCTCTACCATCACCACTCATGGAAGCAGCAGTCAATAAATCAAATGACGTATTACATTAGGCAAATCTGCTGCACAAGACCTGTTTAAAGTGTTTAAGAGCAAAGATGTCAGTTTGAGGATTAAAGTGTCCCTAACTCTAGCCATGGTATTTTCAATAGCCTCATATGCACGTGAAAGTTGGAAAATGAATAAGGAAAATCGTAGAAGAATTGATGCATCTGAGTTATGGTGTTGAAGAAGAATATTAAAAGTACCACGGACTGCTAGAAGAACAGACAAATCTGTGTTGGAAGAAGTACAACGAGAAAGCTCCTTAGAAGCCAAGATCACTAAACATTGTCTCTCATATTTCAGACGTATTATCAGGAAAGACCAGTTCCTGGAAAAAAACTTCATGTTTGATAAAGTGGAAGGTCAGCAAAAAGGAGGGAGCTATCCAACAAGATGGATTGGTAGTGGCAGCACCAATGGGCTCAAGTATAACAATGATCATGAGGTTGGTGCAAGACTGTTGTTGTTGTTAAGTGCCATCGAGTTGATTCCAACCCATAGCAACCCTGTATCAGGTTTCCAAGGAGCAGCTGGTGAGCTTGAACCACCAACCTTGCAGTTCAAACGGCTTTGTAGTCTAATGCATTAGCTCACAGCACCACACCAGAACTCCTGGTGCAAGACTGGGCACTGTTTTATTCTGTTGTGAATAAGGTCACTATGAATCAGAACCACCAACAACATTTCTCCTGATGCTCAGGATTACAGGATTGTCCTCTGTGTCTGTTTCACTTGATCTCCCATATCTTTGTTTTCCTGGTGTGGTGCTGTAGGATAAGCACTGGACTGCTAGCCATGAGGCTGGTGGTCAAACCCACCAACTGCTCCCTGGAATCCCTATACAGGGTCACTATGAATCAGAATCAACTCAACAACACTTAACAACAACAATCATTCTTGTGGAGGGTCTGTATAGTGTGTCTGCTTAGTATGCCTCTTGCATTTTTGACAGTCATGAGAAATCTGTATAAGTTAAGATGCAAAAATAGAAACTGTAAAATTATTATGCGTTTGTATGACAGACCAATATGTACAAACATGTTTTCCCTCTTCTTTCAGAAACTACATTAATATAATTAAAATAATTAATCCATGAAATTTTCTCCTTTGTTGTATAATATCTAATTTCTTTAAAATATTTTACTTTCTTATATTTTTAAATGGTGTGTCTTTGTTTCTTTTTTATCCATTATTAGCATTCCTATTCCCTGGTTATTTTGAAAATAATTGTGTCATGTAAAAGAGACATTTTTTAAAAAACGAAACAAAAAAATGGTCCTGAGTGTCAAATGTGCTAGACAAGCTGCTGAGAAGGATCCAACCTTACTTCAGTGGTGTTCCAGTCAAATTGTATCATCTGAATCTGATCACAAAACACCAAACAAATTCAACTTGAAAGACATTATACATAGTTTTCAAAAAATGTGAAGGTGAAAAAAGATACAGAAAGGCTTATGGGCTGTTCCAGATTAAAGCAGACTGAAGACTCATGACAACTGAATACAATGAGTCCTGAGCTGAGAAAAAGTAGTTATAAAGGACTTTGTTGGAACATATTTAAATATGGACTTTGGGATGGGTAATAGAATTGCAACAATGCTAAATTTCCTAATTTTAAAATTTACACACATGCATATATATATATAGATAGATAGATAGATAGATCCAGAGTTCTGGTGTGGCACTGTGGGTTAATGTGCTGGACTGCAAGGTCAGTTTGAAACACAAGGTCAGTGATTCAAGCTCACCAGTCATTCCTCAGAAACCCTATACAGGATCACTATGAGTTGGAACCGACTGACGGCACTTTAACAGCAACGTATATACCTATATCCACCACTCATCTGTCAGTTTGTGTACTGTGGTAGCATGTGTGTTGCTGTGATTCTGGAAGCTATGCCACAGGTATTTTACATACCAGCAGGATCACCCATGGTGAACAGGTTTCAGCTGAGCTTCCAGATGAAGACAGACTAGGAAGAAGGAGAGAAGAACTACTTTCAAATATTTAATCACTGAAAAAATTATGAATAGCAGTGGAACACTGTAAGCACCAGATTATTGAATATTGAAACATGATCACAATCACATGGTTTATTATGCCTGGAATGGCAAATTGAAGAGGAATGGCATCACATTCATCATGACAAAAAACATTTCAAGATCAGTCATGAATTACAATGCTGTCTTTGATATAATAATATCTGTATGACTACATGGAAGACCAGTTTATAGCACTAGTATTCAAATTTACACACAAACCACTAAAGCCAGTGATGATGAAATTGAAGAATTCTACTAACTTCTTCAATCTGAAACTGATCAAACATGCAATCAAGATGTATTGATCTTTATTGGCAGTTGGAATGCAAAGGTTAGAAACAAAGAGAAAGAATCAGTAATTGGAAAATACGGCCTTGGTGATAGAAACTATGATAGATTTTTGAAAGACCAATGACTTCTTCATTGCAAATATCTTTTTTAAACAACATGAAAGATGACAATACACATGGACCTCACCAGATGGAATACATAGAAATCAAATTGACTACATTTGTGGAAAGAGATGATGGAAAAGCTCTATATCATCAGCCATAAACAAGGCCAGGACAGACTGTGGAACAGACCATCAATTTGCTCATATGCAAATTTCAAGCTGAAGCTGAAGGAAATTAAAACAAGTCAAAATATAACCTTGATATCTCCCATCCGAATTTAGAGATCATCTGAAGAATAGATCTGATGCATTAGACACTAAAGACCAAAGACCAGAGAGGAGTTGTGGATGACATCAAGAAGATCATACAGGAAGAAAGCAAAAGGTCGTTAAGAAGACAAGAAGGAAGGAAAAGACCAAAATGTATGTTACAATAGACTGAAATTTGTCTCCAATGTAGAGATGCTAAAGCAAATGAAAGAAGTGAGGAGGCACAAGTGCTGAACAGAAAATTTCAAAGGTCAGCTTGAGAAGTCAAAGTCAAATATCATAACGAAATATGCAAAGACCTGGAGTTAGAAAACCAAAAGGGAAAAACACGCTCAGCATTTCTCAAGCTGAGGGTACTGAAGAAAAATTCAAAGCTTGACTTGAAGTATTGAAGGTGTGTATGGACAAAATACTGAATGATGCAGGAAACATCAAAAGACGATGGAAAGAATACACAGAGTCGCTGTATCAAAAGAAACAGTCGATGTTCAACCGTTTTATGAGGTAGCTTGTGATCAAGAACCAATGATCCTGAAGGAAGAAATCCAAGGTGCATTGAAGATATTGGCAAAAAACAAGGCACTGGGAATTGATGGAATACAAATTAAAATATTTCAAGAAACTGTTGTGGCACTGAAGACACTCACTCATCTATGCCGAGAAATTTGGAAGTCAATTACCTGGCCACCTGACTGGAAGAGATCTGTATTTGTGCTCATTCCAAAGAGAGGTGACCCAACTGAATGTGGAAATCATCAGACAGTATCATTGATATCGCATGCGAGTAAGTTTTACGAAAGATAATACAAAAATGGCTGCAACCATACATTGACAGAGAACTTTCAGAGTTTTAAGCCAGATTCAGAAGAGGTCATGGAACCAGGGATATCATTGCTGAAAGCAGAGAATACCAGAAGGATATTTACCTGTGCTTTTATTGACTATGCAAAGGCTTTTTTGATTGTGTGGCTCCAGACAAGTTACAGACAACATTGTGAAGTATGAGTATTCCAGAACACTTAATTGTGCTCATGAGGAACCTGTACATAGCCCAAGAGGCAGTTGTTCGAATAGAACAAGGGAACCCTGAATGGTTTAAAACTAGAAAGGGTGTGCACCAGGGTTGTATTTTTCACCATAGTTATTCAATCTGTATGCTAAGCAAATAATCCACAAAGCTGGATCATATGAAGAAAAACATGGCATCAGGATTGGTGGAAGACTCATTAACAACCTGCGATATACACATGATACAGTCATGGTTGCTGAAAGCCAAGAGGACTTAAAATACTGACTGATGAAGATTAAAGACCACAGCCTTCTGTATAGGTTGCATCGCAATGTAAAGAAAACAAAAATTCTCACGACTGGACAAATAAATAACATACATATCAATAGAGGAAAGACTGAAGTTGTCAAAGACTTCATTTTGCTCTGATCAACCACCAACTCTCATGGAAGCATCAGCCAAGAAATCAAACGATGCATTGGGTAAATCTGCTGCACAAGAAGTCTTTAAAGAGTTGAAGAGCAAAGATGTCAGTTTAAGGACTAAGGTGTGCCTGACCCTGTTGTTGTTGTTGTTGTTAAGTGCCATCGAGTCGGGTCTGACCCATAGCGACCCTGTACAGGGTTTCCGAGGGTGTAAATCTTTACGGGAGTAGAAAACCTCATCTTTCTCCCGCGGAGCGGCTGGTAGTTTCGAACCGCTGTAGTTCATTATGTTGTGCATAGGGTCACTATGAGTCAGTATCAACTCGATGGCACCTAACAATAACAACAATAGATAGATAGATAGATAGATAGATAGATAGATAGATAGATAGATAGATAGATAGATGGATAGATAATAGATATAGCATGGAGCCCTGGTATGGCACTACAAAATAATGCACTGGCTGAAAGGTCAGTTTGAGCTGCAAGGTTGGCAGATGAAACCCACCAGCTGCTCTTTGGACACCCTATATAGGGTCTCTATGAATCAGAACTGGCTCAATGACACTTAACAACAATATATATATAGCATAATATTTGTTAGTTGTACATTTTTCATGTGTGTAATTTAATGATATATCAATTACATTAGTCATATTGTAGAACTAATTATTATTGCCAAATTGTCTGTCAGCAAAAACAGAAAGTCATTGCTTCCTAAATGATTCCCTCTCTTCCTTTTCCTCCCATCCTGTTAACCACTAAGAAAACTTTGTTCTCTATGTACTGGCTTACCCATGCAAGTGGTATCATATAATATTCATCCATTTGTGATTTACTTATTTCATTTAGAATAATGTGTTCAAGGTTTATCCATGTTATAGCATGTATCAAGACTTCATTTCTTTCTTTCTGGCTGAGTAATATTCCATTGTATGTATGGACCACATTTTATTGATATATACATCTGGTGATGGACATTTAGGTTGGTTTCACGTTTTGCCTATTGTGGATCGTGCTGTTGTCAGATAGCGCTGTGGCAGAAAGCGATTTGGCCTTTGTTCTTGATTCTTTGGAGGGATACTAATACCTGAGACTAATGGATGGAGGCTGATATGACCAAGAGAAACCACCTGGGAGTCCCAATGCGAAATAAGCCTCAGGAGTCACAGTGTAATTTGTCATGGTCACATGGTGAGGCCCATAAGAGCTCTGAGCCCTTAGGTTCAGGTGAGCTTCCTGGTTGGTGACCATGCATGTGAGAGGGTAGTGTATCCCTCTTTGGGATATGGCAACTCCACATTATGACCCCTCCTAGACTTTATCCTATGTGTTTCTTCATTTATGTCCTTTTTGGTTATAATAAAGTTGCAGTCATAAGTATGGTATACTCTACTTGATATTCTGTGAATTGTTCTAGAGAATTAATGAACCCACAGGATCAGTGATAGTTTGCAGGGGCTGATGTTGGCCTATTTGGCAGTCTGAAAAAAGGTGT
This sequence comes from Chrysochloris asiatica, assembly GCF_000296735.1. Lineage (NCBI taxonomy): Eukaryota > Metazoa > Chordata > Mammalia > Afrosoricida > Chrysochloridae > Chrysochloris > Chrysochloris asiatica. The sequence goes on along the minus strand of NW_006408565.1, from coordinate 1,613,038 downwards.
TCCTCTAATGTGTGCGTTCTGACCTTGTTCTGGGTGGCTAGCATCTGAGAAAAATTGCCTGGGCAGCTGGTCTGAAACACTATGTCTAACTTGTTAGCTCTGACCCAGCCCTGGATGGCTAGGGTCAGAGAATGAGCGGCTGGCAACAAGAATGGAGAGGTATGAAGGTTTGGACTTGATCCATTTTCTCCATACTTTGAGAATTGGATTCAAGATGATTCTTATCACACAATTAGCAATTCAGGTGGGATTTGCCCACTGTGCCCTTTGCTTAATGCAAGCCAATGATAAATTTCCTAATTTGATTATTGTATTCTTGTTTTTTAAGATAACCTTTTTTCCCCCTCAAAATATATTCTAAAAAAAAAGAGAGAGAGAGAAAGAAGTATACTCTTGAAATATTCAGCGGAAAGAGGTCACAATGCCTCTGTATGAATGTGGATGTTTGTGTGTCTGTGCCTAGATCTATTAAATGTAGATGTAAATATACATCTACATTTGTGAATAGATAGATAGATAGATAGATAGATAGATAGATAGATAGATAGATAAAAGAGAGAATGATAATGAAATGAAATGTAAACAAGGAAGAAGAGGAGAGGAGTTCCTTTGCTCTGTAAAATAAGCTGGACTGCTAACCACAAGTTTGGCAGTTTGAGCCCACCAACTACTTCATGGGACAAAGATGAGGCTTTCAGTTCCTGCAAAGATTTACAGCCTCAGAAACCCTATACAGAGTTGAGATGAGGCTTTCAGTTCCTACAAAGATTTACAGCCTCAGAAACCCTATACAGAGTCGCTATGAGTCAGAACTTACTCGAAGGAACTTAACAACAACAAAGAAGAAAAGCCAGTAAAATAAAAGAGTAATCAGGGATGCAAAAGGAGCGCTAACTAACAGTGTTCAGAAGACAAGGGAGGTGAGAATTTTCAGCAAGGAATATGGCACTGGGGACAAGTACCATGAAAGGTCAAATAGGAAAAGGACAAACACTTTAAGTGGATTCTAGCAACCAATTATTGTGTTTTGTTGTTGTTGTTAGATGCTGTTGAGTCAGTTCTGAGTCATAGAGACCATACTTACAACAGAACAAAACACTGCCTGGTTCTGGGCCATACTCACAATTGTTGTTACCCTTGAGCCCAATGCTGCTGCCACTGTACAAATCCATTTAATTGGGGGTCTTCCTCTTTTTCACTGAACCTCCACTTTACCAAGCATGATGTCTTTCTCCAGGGACTGGTCCCTCCTGATAATCTGTCTGAAGAATGAGAGACAAAGTCTCGCCATCCTGTCTTCTAAGGAACATTCTGGCTGTACTTCTTCAACAAGATTGATTTGTTGTTCTGGCAGTCCATTGTACTTTTAATATTCTTGTCCAACACCATAACTCAAAAGCATCAATTCTTCTACAGTTTTTCTTATTCACTGTCCAAATTTCACATGCATTTGAGGCTATTGAAAATACCATGGCTTGGGTCAGACATACCTTAGGCCTCAAACTGACTTCTTTGTTTTTGAACACTTAAATGAGGTTTTGTGCAGTAGATTTGCTAGTACAATTCATCATTTGATTTCTTGACTGCTGCTTCCATGAGTGTTGATAGTGAATTGAAGCAAACTGAAGTCTTTGACAACTTCAATATTTTCTCTATTTATCATGATGTATTTATTGGTCCGGTTATGGAGATTTTTGTTTTCTTTACATTGAAGTGCAACCCATACTGAAGGCTGTGGTCATTGCTTTTTACCAATTAAGTATTTTAAGTCCTCTTTACTTTCAGCAAGCAAGGTTGTCTAAGCTGCAAATCCAAGGATGTTAATGAGTCTTCCTCCAATTCTGATACCATATTCTTCTTCATATAATCCTGCTTCTCAGATTGTTTGCTCAGCATACAGATTAAATAAGTATGGTAAAAGAATACAACCCTGACACACACCTTTCCTGGTTTTCAACCATTCAGTGTTCCTTGATCTCTTCAAATGACTGCTTCTTGGTCTATGTACAGATTTCTCATGAGTACATTTAAATGTCTAGAATAGCCACTCTTCACAATATTATTCATAGCTTGTTAGGATCCACACCGTCAAAAGGTTTTGCATAGTCAATAAAGCACAGGTAAACATCTTTCTGGAGTCCTGGTGTGATGTAGGATAAGCACTGGACTGCTAACTGTAAAGTCAGTGGTTCAAACCCACCAGCCGTTCCTTGGAAACGGATACAGGGTGACTATGAGTCAGAACAGGCTTGACGGCACTTAACAGCAAGAAGAAAAACATCTTTCTGGTATACTTTGCTTTTAGCCATGATCCATAGATGTCAGTAATGGTATCCCTTGTGCCATGTCCTTGCCTGATTCTGGCTTGAACCTATGGCAGTTCCCTGTTGATGTACTGTTGCAGCCATTTTAAAATTATCTTCAGCAAAATTTTACTTGCATGGGTTATTATTGATAATTGTTCAATGATTTCTGCATTCCATTAGGTCACCTTTCTTTGGAATGGGTACAAATATTGATCTCTTCTAATGAGTTGGCCAGGTAGCCGTCTTACAAATTTCTTGGCATTGTGAGAGTGCCTCCGGTGCTGCATTCATTTGTTTAAAGATTTCACTTTGTATTCCATCAATTCCTGGAGACTTGTTCTTTGCCAGTGCCTACAGTGCAACTTGGACTTCAATTTTTAAAACTTTTTGTGAATTAGTGAAGGTTTACAGACAAGATAATCAGTTTTAAATTAAACAAATCACACCCTTTGTCTCACCTCAGTGATTGCAATCCCTTCCATGTAACAATAGTTATCCCACTTCCTCCCTGTTCTTCCTGTTTCCGTTCCATTCATCTTCCCATCCCTTCTCAACTTGTCCTTAGGTTAATGTTGTCCTTTTAAAAAAAAAAAAAAAAAAAAGATAAAAAATTTAATCTGTTTTCTTACAGACTTTCCAGCCATTATTTGAGAAGTTAATTATGAAAGAACAAACCTGCCTTAAAAGGGGGTTGATAGCAGCTATCAAAACAATATTCAAGCATGATTTCAAGGATACCTTCAAGTGTAGAGTTAGCCTTCTTTATCAAAAATCTTCACAGCTTCATCAACAGATTTAGAAGCATCTGTTTTCCTAACTTTCCCCATTTCTTCATATAAATCAATAATTGGCATTGTTGACTGAAGATAGGTCTGAATTCTCTTTTCCAAACTTTCTCTGTTGTCATCATTCCTACCACTATTCTTTCCCCTCTTCAGACATCGTTAAATGCAGGTCTCATTATTACAGTTAAAACAAACAAAAACACAGAACAAAAGATACATCTGCCTTTCCGTCCATGGTCTTGGTTCAACCTTAAAGATGGTCTTGATTTCTTGGAAACCCATCAATCAAGAATTTATTCTTCTGGGTCTTAGCAGTCATTGTCTGATCCATTTCCCTCCTCAACAAGCTGATGGTTATCTCAACTGGCACAATCTTTCCTTTTTTAATGGACTTTTCAATGAGTTCACCATATTGTGAATCTGGGTTCTTTTTTTCATCACGAAGTTATCCTGCAGAAAAGGGTGTATAGACATATTTCTTGACAATGTGGGTGCACGGGTTCCCTTGCCGGTACCCGGCCCGCCAAGGACAAACACAACTAGCGGCTTCCTGAAGTGGAGAGGGCAGAGGAGAAGCAGCCAGCGAGTAAGCAGTGGGAAGCAAAGACTCCAGACTTGCAGCAGCTGGTGGCTGTAGTGGCTCAGCATACACTGTCTTATCCAGACTAAAATGTTGTCCTATTGATTTTGATTGATTGACCATTCCATGGTGAGCATGCCTTAACAATGTTGTTGTGCCCCCTATATACCTATCTACTACTTGGCTGAAAATTGGGCTAAAAGGGTGAGTTCCTTTCCAGACCTGAAGGGCTGAAGGGGGGTCAAGGGTCATAGGCTCAGGTTCCTCTTGTCTCTTTCTGATCAGTAAGTTTGATGCTCTTTCTTTCTTTGTTTCTGTCTGTCTGTCTGTCTGTCTTGTTTTGTTCTACATTCTCTGCCACTCTACCCAGGACCTTCTGATGTGATCCCTTTTCAGAGAAGCTGGTAATGGTAGCTGGGCCATCTAGTTCTTCTGGTTTCAGAGTTATGGAGACTGATTTTTACATATTCCATTAGTCCACTGGACTAACTGATTCACCTTAAACTTCTTCCTTCAGTATCATTGGTATATAATGTCAAAACATTATGCTACTTTTTGGAATGGTTGAACATCAACCATTTCTTTTTAGTACGGCAAGTCTCTGCATTCCTTTCATCTTCTTTTTTTTTTAC
>NW_006408565.1:1592134-1600553 GCF_000296735.1 Chrysochloris asiatica | reverse complement strand
ACAAACTCCCCAGCTGTAAGTCTTCCAACCTTCTAAATATTCCTTTATATGTGGTTCAGAGTACTGGGACCATTCCCTGAGCCTTCTTGGTCCTGTAGTCTGTGTTGTTCTCGGCAGAGCTCATCACTACACTTCCACGCAATTCGCCATCTTTTTCCGGAAGCCCCTTTCATCTTCTTTTGATGCTTTCTGCATCAATCAATATTTTGCCCACTGTTGTCACTTTTAAGAGCCATTGAATCAGTTTTGACTCATGACTGTCAAGTTGGTTTTGACTCATAGTGAGTCTGTATAAGGTTTCCAAGGAGGGGCTGGTGAGTGTGAACCACTGATTCTGTGGTTCAAACCAATCTTGCAATCTAGCACTTATCCCACAGCACTGTACAAGGACTCAATATTGCAAGTAGAAGCTTGAATTTTTTCTTCAGTTCTTTCAGCTTGAGAATTGCTGAGCATGTTCTTCCCTTTTGGTTTTCTAACTCAAGGTCTTAGCACATTTCATTATAATATTTGACTTTGTCTTGTCAAACTGCCCTTTGAAAATTTCTGTTCAGCTCTTTTACCTCCCCATTTCCTCCATTTGCTTTAGCATCTCTATGTTGGAGAGCAAATTTCAGAGTCTCTTCTGACATCCATTTTGGTCTTTTCTTTCTTGTTTTTTTAACAACCTTTTGCTTTTTCCTGTTTGATGTTCTTGATGTCATCCCACAACTCTTCTGGTCTTCAGTCATTGGTGTTTAATGCATCAAAACTATTCTTGAGATAGTTTCTAAATTCAGGTGAGATATGTTCAAGGTTATATTTTGGCTCCCACTCACTTGTTTTAATGCTCTTCAGTTTAGCCTGAGTTTTCTTATGAGAAACTGATGATTTGTTCTACTGTGTGCCACTGGCCTTGTTTTAGCTGATAATATTGAGTTTTTCTACCATTTCTTCCCACAGATGTAGTTAATTTGATTTCTGTGTATTACATCTAGGGAAGTCCATATGTATACTCATTTTTTTATGTTGTTTGTAAAGATATTCGCAATGACTAAACCATTGTTCTTGCAAATTTCTACATGGGATCTCCAGCATCATTTCTATTACCAAGGCCCTATTTTCCAACTACGGATCCTTCCTTTTGTTTCAAACTTTGCATTCCAATCGCCAGTAATTATCAGTACATCTTGACTTCATGTTTAATCAATTTCAGACTGAAGATGTTGGTTGTTGTTGTTGGTAAGGACCGTCAAGTCAATTCTGACCTATAGTAACCCTGTATAGGGTTTCCAAGGAGCAGCTGGTGAGCTTGAAGCACTGACCTTGCAGTTCAAATGACTTTGCAGTCTGACACATTAACCCACAGGGCCACAAGTTGTTCAATTTCATCATCACTGACTTTAGTGATTGGTGCGTAAATTTGAATAATAGTGGCATTAACTGGTATAGGTGTAGGGAAGTCCTATCACAGATAGCATTGTAATTCAAGACAGATTCTAGTGTTCTTTTTGATGCTGAGTACGATGCCATTCATCTTCAATTTGTCCTTCCCAGCATAGTAAGCCATGTGACTGTCAGATTAAAAATGGCCAAAACCAGTTCATTTTAATGCATTGATATCGATCTTTATGCATTTCATTTCACCTTTGACAATTTCCAATTTTCCTAGATTCATACTTTGTATATTCCATATTCCAATTATTATTATTGACATAAGTTCATCTTTGTTGTTACTACCATTGAGTTAGTTCTGACCCTGTATAGGATTTCTGAGGTGCAGCTGGTGAATTTGAACCACCAACCTTGCAGTTCAAACAGACCTTGAGGTCCAGTGGTTAACCTAGAGCACCATACCAGTTCATTTTGAGACTGAAGTTCATCCTTATACTTACATCCTTACACTTAATGTACTTACTTACATTAAGTACATCCTTAATGGAGGTAGGGGAGATTGAGACAGGCCCAGGGGCTTTGAGTCCTGGGGAAAGGCCCAGTTATAGCAAACAGACACAGAAATCAGGGTGTGAGCAGGCAGCAGATTTGGTCTTGAACTTGGGGGTGGGAGAGTGAGGCTGCTTTGAGCTCCCGAACAGGGAGCAGCAGGAAAAGCCATATTTGAGGGGGGGCCTGAGGGCCCAGAGGTGAGAAGAGAAGCAGGGCCCCACTCCTCAGTGCTGAGGAAAAGGTACTTGGCTCAGCCTTCTCTGACCTTGCACCCCATCCCTGGAAGAGGTGGGGGTCCTCAGCCCCTGACCCCTTTCAAGGGCCTCATATTCACTCCTGGTTGAACTTCTGGAAGAAGATTTTGCTGCTCATAATGGCACAGGAGGGAGCAGCTTGATGATTCTTGGGAGGAAGCTGGCAAAGAGTCCCCTGGCCATACTCCACTAGGATCCTCCTCAGCAGCTAACAGGTGGAGTCAACATGTGGCAGTCTCACTCTCACAGCCTCCAACACTCCCAGCACAACCTGATGCTGAGTCTTCACCATGTCAAAGGGCAGAGTCAGGATGGGTGTCACCGTGCCTGAGATGCCGCCAGCGACAAAGTTGATGCCCATGGATGTCTGGTCCTTTGGTCTGGGCCCACTTAGCCAGCTCTTCACTAGCTCATAGTGGAACCAATAGAGGGCCGAGAAGGAAACATCCTGAAAGACCCAGCCACAAGGAGCGCCAGCCACCCTGAGCCACTTGAGCATAGAGATGCCCAGCTCTCGTAGGGCACATGCTAAGCCTGCAACTTTGTTTGTACCAGCTCCAGGCTGACCATAGTCGCAGTCCCCAAATGGGTCAGTGGGCCAGCCACCACAGGGGCATAGAGGTCAGAGGTCAAGTCTCGACCACACAGGAAAGTCTGGAGTTGGCCATAGATGGTGAAGTAGATGGCAGTGGCTGGTCATCACCAGGGTGGCTGGGAGGCCACTCCACAGGGTTCTGGTGCCATGATGCCACACAATCTTCACAAAGGCATCCATGGTCCCAGTGAAGCAGGTGGGATCGTGAAACCAGGTGGCACAGTGGGAACTGTTTGGGCACAGGTACAGGGGCTCCAGGACCCCATTGCAGTACAGGAGACACTGCCCTGTGAGCTGGAAAGAGGAGGGCAATTCTAGCATCTAGAGGGAGGCACCATTGGCAGGCCACCAAGGGGCACTGGGACCATGTTCAGGGGGATTATAAAGAGGGAGGTGACCACTGCACCAGGACTTGAAGTCACCATCTTCTAGAGAGGCCTTCACTGAATGGCCAGGTTCTGATTACTAATGATGTTTACAGCTGTTTCTCCTGAAAGCTCTACTCCATTTGTGTCATCATGGTCAACTCTACTTTGAGGAGGCAGTTCTTCCCCAGTTGTATTTTGAGTGCCTTCCAACCTGAGGGGCTCATTATCCGGCACTATATCTGATAATATTCTGGTGCTATTGAGTTAATGTGCCAGCCTGAAAAGCCATTTGAACTACAAGGTCTATGGTTCAAGCTCACAAGCTGCTCCTCGGAAACCCTACACAGGGTCGCTATGGGTTGGAATCAACTTGACGGCACTTAACAACAACAAAAACATTCCTAATATGGAGTCCTGGTGTGACACTGTAAAGTCGGTTTGAATTGCAAGGTTGGTGGTTCAAGCTCACCAGCCGCTCCTGGGAAACCATATCCAGGGTTGCTATGGGTCGGAAGGGACTCAAGGCACTTAACAACAAGAACAACAGCCTTCTAATACTTAGTGAGATCAGTGTGAATATAATTTTCAGGAAAAACTGGATTGAATGGAGCCATCAGGAGAGAGAAGGGTTTTGAACTCACCTTTTGAAATTTCTACCTCTCTTTCAAATGATGCTTCAAGCTGGGACACAGAAGGGAGTTCATCTTTCGCCGGGTGCTCCCTGAACTAATTCAATAACCATATGTAGCTGCTGAGAACTTAAAATGTGGCTACTACAACCCCAAAATGAACTTTTCTAGGACCAATGCCAGTTGTCGCCAAGTCAACTCCAACTCATGGAGGTGCCATGTGTGTGCAGAGTAGAACTGTGCTCCACAGGGTTTTCAGTGACTGTGTTTTCTGACATAGATCACCAGGCCTTTATTCCAAGGCACCGCTAATAAACAAAAGACACAATAGTATGTGTTAGTAAGTGTTATACACTCACTAAATAACCTATGAAAACCCAGGAAAAGGCTCATGAAGACACTGAAAATCAGGGTTGAAAATCAACCTATGGTCAGTCAGAATCATGAAGATTCATTACTGTTTGGAAAAATGATGGAGATACATTGAGAAGTGGAATTAGTGAACCACCTATAATTTTTTTTTTTACAGGACAATGTGTAAATATCTCATCTGTTATGGATTGAATTGCATCTCCTCACAAGATGTGTTAAAGTCTTAACCCCTGAAACCTGTGAATGTGAACTTGTATGGAAGGAACTTTGGTCTTTGAAATGTTACCAGTTAACATGAGTTCAGACAAGGGTATAAGGTAGGTCCCAATCCAATATGATTGGTGTCTTATGAAAAAGGAAAAACAGACAGAAATAGGACAGTTGTATGAAGTTACACCTTCAAAGAATGCTGGAACTCCCCGAAGCTAAGAGAGATACAAAAAGATCTTCCCCTAGAAACTTTGGAGAGAACATGGTTTGATCAGAACTGTGTAGCAGTACATCTGTTCTTATGAACCGTCTCTAGTTTGTGGTATTTTGTTATGGCAGCCCTAGAAAAAAAATACAGCATCCTTCCCATTTTCTGCCCCTGGTTTAGAAACATAGATATTTTGCACCAGAAAACTGGGAAGCCTGTTTTCCCAAAGCATAGGTACCTAACACATGAGAGACTCCCCTTAGTGGTCCCAGCTTCTGACAAGATCCCTTTCAGGGACAACCCTCCCCACCATTTTACGTACTGGTTCTGACGTGTGTGATTGCTTTGCTCATGTGATGACAATAATAACCACTTACACAGCACTGCACGGAGCCCTGGTGTGGTGCTGCAGGGTAATGCACTGGACCTCAGGGGCGGTTTGAATTGCATGCTTGACAGTTCAAATCCACCAGCTGCTCCTCAGAAACCCAAGACAAGGGTCCGTATGAGTTGGAACCGACTCAACAGCACTGAACAACAACACATAGCACTTGCTGACGGCCTGGAACTCAGTTTATTTCCTACCAGGTGGGAAATACTATTAAATCATGTTCATATTACAGCGGAGGAAGTTGTGCCACAGAGAGGTTACTGGACTCACCCAAGGCCGCAGAGAGTCAGGGTTTGAGCTCAGGCAGTGTGACTCCAGTGTGAATTAGCTCTGAGACATGGTAAGATCGCTCTCCCAGCCTCTCCCAGCCTGCTCCACTACCCCAAGTATGCTCAGGAAGCAGTGAGCCTGACTTAGAGACAGCTGACTAGACATGTCCTAAGGGCACGGCCTCTGAACCCTCCCTCTGCAGGACAACAGAACATTTGGGTTGGGAAGATCTTCCAATTTTCAGCTCCCGAGACCCTCAGAGGTTTCCTCCATGGGGATCTTCTCAGGCAGCACCTTCCAGTACTTACGCTTTATTTTTGCCTCTCCTTTGATCTCCCCTACTCTGGTAGTATAGTGGTTACGAATCGGGCTGCGAATCTTACGGTTAGCAGTTTGAAACTACCAGCTGTTCCGCGGGAGAAAGATGAGGTTTTCTGCTCCCGTAAAGATTTACAGCCTTGGAAACCCTGTACAGGGTCGCTATGAGTTGGAACTGACTCCACGGCACATAATAACAACAACAACAACTCTGGTAGCGTAGTGGTTACGAATCAGGCTGCTAATCTCACAGTCAGCAGTTCGAAACTACCAGCTGTTCCGCAGGAGAAAGATGAGGGTTTCTGTTCCTGTAAAGATTTACAGCCTCGGAAACCCTATGCAGGGTCTCTATGAGTCGAAACCGACTCCATGGCACATAACAACAACAACAACAACAACTCCTTCAATCTGAGTATGTGTGTGGGCTGGGGGTGGGGGCTCTAGTCTCAGGAATAAAACTTCTTCCTTCCTTATCACATGGTCTCCCAAATCTTTGGTCTCATGTCTGGACCTAACATCTTGTGTCTGACACTCCAAAGTGGGAAGCTTTACCCTCAGTTATCTGGCTACCGTGTCATCCTCTCTTGAGGCGCTCATCACAGGAATGCCCTAGCTAACTCAAGTCATTCATTCAGCAAACATTTATTCAGGGTGCCCACTCTATGGCGGGGTCTGGGTATGGCTCTGTAGAATAACCACTGGACTGCTAATTGAAAAGTTGGTGGTTCAAACCCACCAACCACTCCTCAGAGACCTTATACAGGGTTGCTATGAGTCAGGACTGACTCCATGGCACTTAACAAACAACTGTATGCCAGGCATGATTTGAGTTACTGGACTTAGAACTGTGAATAAGACAAAGTCTAATGGAGGAAGGCCTGAGGGCACAAGGGCATTTTGTGGAGGAAAAGACCTCCATGAATATTTCACAATAATGGTTAAATGTCCAGCAGCTATTCGAAAAGTTGGTGGTTTGAATCTACCAACTAGTCCACGGGAGACAGATGTGGCAGTGTACATCTGTAAAGATTACAGCTTGGAAACCCTATGGGGAAGTTCTAGTCTGTCCTGTTGTTATTGTTGTTAAGTGCTGTTGAGTTGTTTCTGACTCATAGCTACCCTGTACAGTGTTTCTAAGGAGAGGCTGGTGAGTTTGAACTGCCAACCTTGCCATTTAAACTGACCTTTCAGTCCAGTGTTTATCCTACAGCGCCACACCAGAACTCGACTTAGAATCTACTTGATGGCAATGAGTTTGGGGTCTGGATCTCACTGTGGTTCTAATTCCATGTATGTTACCTCATGTGTAGAAGAGACACTCAAAAGAGGTGTCTATGTTTTCTGAGGCAACGTGGTTGATGAGACAAGACCAGAATATGGAGTTAGGTCAGGTTCCTCCTCTGTACTTCACTTGCTGTACAATTGACTTCACCTCTCTGAGTCTCAGCAACTTCCTTTAGCTAACAATAGCTGCCACACAGGATTGGGGTGAGAATTAAGTGAGGGACCAAGGACCTAAATGTTGGGCATGGCACAAAAGAAGCACCCAGTCAGAACAGCTGTTAATTATGGTGTTTTCCTCATCTCTGGGATCTTTCTCTTGGACTAGGAGCCCTGTTGTATCAGCCTTTATATGCTATCATTCTTTGAGGCAGACAGACTTAGCAACTTGACGATGCTAACCTTTAGCTCTGCAGGAGAGGAAATCTGATTCTGTCAAGTTCAGGTATCCTGTCTGGGTGAACTTGGGACCCTGATGAATGAGCCATATGCCACATGGCTTCTTTATAAGTAGGGCTATTGCTTCATAGTGATTGAATTCTCATGTCAGCCAGCAGAATTGGGGCCACAAACTCTAATTGAGTGTATACTGTGAGCTTGGGTTTTACATGACACTTCATTTAATCCATTTAACATCGCCGTGCTGGATAGATGGTGTTATCCCCATGTTTACAGGTGGAACACAAAAACTGACACTTGGAGAGTTGGAAATCGTTATGAAAAATGTTTCTCTAGTGTCAGGAATCTGAAGAAAAGGAGGCCTAACCCAAGGCACACCACCAGTGAGGAGTCCTGTCTCAGTGAGTTAGTGCTGCTGTGAGCGGCATATCACTCTAGTGAGTAAAGTGTCAGTTCCCAAAAGATATGTCCATATCCTAATCCCTGGAAAAAAGGTCTTAAGATATAATCAAGTGAAAACAAAACAAACAACAACAAAATACCTGAGGAATTGGAAGCAAATGCTGTTGAATACTGATGCATGGAGGAGATTGAAATCATTGCAATGAAACAAAATATGATAGGATGAATGTAAACCCGATGCTCTCCCATGTAAACTATGAATCAATTCACAATAAAAACTTATTTTAAAAAAAAGATATGATTAAGTTAAAGACCTTGAGATTAGATCATTCTAGATTATTGGTGTTGGAAATTAGGAGCTAAATTCAATGACAAGTATCCTGGGGACAGAGACTGAAGTGATAGCGACCGTAGCCAAGAGGGATGGTTAATTTTATGTGTCAACTAAGCTGTGACTTTTTATGATTTGGCAGACATTGGACTGATTGCTCTTCCATAATGTAATATAATGTAATTATCCTCTGCTTTGTGATCTGATGTGAACAACCAATCAGTTGAAAAGCTAATCAGTTTTCTTGGGAGTGTGGCCTGCATCCAATATATATGGATTTTCTAGAAAAGTTTATTCTCTCTCCATATGCACCAGGCTCATCATCTTTTTTTTTTTTTTTTAATGTTTTATTGTGAATTATATGGTAGTTTACATGAGAGAACTTTAGTTTTACATTCATTCCATCGTATATCATCTCATTGCCATGGTTCCAATACCCTCCATGCATCATCAACCAACCAAAGG
>NW_006408565.1:1590387-1590939 GCF_000296735.1 Chrysochloris asiatica | reverse complement strand
GCAGGAAGCCTCATTCACTGGGTACGCTGTAGCCCCATTTTAGGTTTTCCAAGCAGTCATAGGCAGAAGACAGATTTACAAGCCTTCTAGTGTGATGTTTCTGAGTATTCCTCTCTCTCCCTCTCCAGTGTCTACTCTGTATTATAATGCAAGGGAAACCAAGATTTAAAAAAAATAAACAAACAAACAGAAAGAAAAAAATAGTCAAGCATCCTAACATGATTCCCCCCCTCCCACAATCCAGCCATGACTCAATCCCTGTATCTCAGAGCCCTGCAGTTCCAAGGCTGTGCATATATCGTCCTTTATCTCTATCCCATTTAGTCCTTTCAAACATGCCCAATTGTTCTCCCATCTGTCCCATTTCTCCACTTCCCTCTCCCTCCCTGTATATTGCCCCCATCCCCAGCACCCAAGCTCTCTTGTATCCAATCCCCGCCCTGCGCTCCACCCTCCTCCCTTCCCCCCACCCATCACCAACTTCCCAACAACCAACAAAGACTTCCCCCTACCCCCTTTAGTATAATTTCTTTTTCTTAGTCTTTTACAGTA
>NW_006408565.1:1581456-1588860 GCF_000296735.1 Chrysochloris asiatica | reverse complement strand
CGACAAGGTTGTATTCTTTCACCATACTTATTCAACCTGTATGCTGAGCAAATAATCCGAGAAACTGGGATATGAAGAAAAACATGGCATCAGGATTGGGAGGAAGACTCATTAACAACCTGTGATATGCAGATGACACAACCTTGTTTACTGAAAGTGAATAGGACTTAAAACATTTACTCATGAAGATCAAAGACCACAGCCTTCAGTATGGATTACATCTCAATGTCAAGAAAACAAAGTTCTTCACCACTGGACCAATAAACAACATTCTTGTCAACGGAGAAAAGATTGAAGTTGTCAAGGACTTCATTCTTCTTGGATCAACTATCAACACTCATGGAAGCAGCTGTCAAGAAATCAGATGACATGTTGCTTTAGACAAATCCGCTGCAAAAGACCTTTTTAAAGTGTTGAAAAGCAAAGATGTCAGCTTGAGGACTAAGGTGTGCCTGACCCAAGCCATGGTATTTTTAATAACTTCATATGGATGTGAAAGCTGGACAGTAAATAAGGAAGACCGTAGAAGAATTGATGCTTTTGAGTTATGGTGTTGGAGGAGAATATTGAAAGTGCCATGGGCTGCCAGAAGAACCAATAGATCTGTTTAGGAAGAAGTGCAGCCAGCGTGCTCCTTGGAGACCAAAATGGCCAAACTCAATCTCTCATACCTTGGACATATTGTCAGGAAGGACCAGTCGCTGGAGAAGGGTATCATGTTTGGTAAGGTGGAGGGTCAGAGAAAAAGAGGAAGACCCCCAATGGGATGGGTTGGCCAAGTGGCAGCACTGATGGACTCAGGTGTGGCAACAGTAGTGAGGTTGGCCCAGGAAAGGGCAGTGTTTTATTCTGCTGTGCATAAGGTCGCTATGAGTCGGTACGGTCTCGATGGCACTTAACAATAACAATAACAACCTATATTTATTTGGAGTCCTGATGTGGTGTTTCAGGATAAGCACTCGACCTCAAGGTTGGTTTGAGCTGCAAAAAGTCAGTAGTTCAAACTCAACAGCAACTCCTTGGAAACCCATACAATGACACTTAACAACAAATATATGTATTTATATATGTTTGACTGGTGTAGCTTCTCCAGTAAACACAACCTAAGACATCAAAAGAATGTGGCAGCCACTAGAAGCTGGAAGAAGTCAGAAACACTTCTCCTCTTGGATTCTTTGGTCTGGAAACCCCCTTTTCTGCTTATTTTCTTGTTGGAGAGGAATTTATGTCTCTCACAATCCAAAGAGTGCAAACAGAATTGCTCAGTCTTATGTACAAGCAGAATAAAGCCAAGACCAATAGACTCACCCAGAGTCAAGTACTGGCACCATCTCATTTTACAAATAGAGAAACTCAAGTCTGGAGCGAGGAGTGAAATGCCCACAGCAACACAGCACTGGAGCGGTAGAGCTGGGACCCAGAATACAGGTCCCTGTTCTCTGCCACTCTGAGTCACTTATTTAAGAATCTTCTTCTTTCTCTGACATTCTTATTTGGGTGTGACTTAAACCAAAAAAGCAAAGAAAGTTCTTGTTACTGAGTCCATTCCAACTCACAGTGACCCCATGTGTTACAGAGTAAAACTCTCCTTAGGGCTTTCTTAACTAACTTTTATGGAAGGAGATCACGAGGTCTTTCTTTCTTTCACTGTACCACTGTTGTTGTTGTTGTTGTTAAGTGCCGTCGAGTCGGTTCCGACCCATAGCGACCCTGTACAGGGTTTCCGAGGGTGTAAATCCTTACGGGAGTAGAAAGCCTCATCTTTCTCCCGCGGAACGGCTGGTAGTTTCGAACCACTGACCTTAAGGTTCGCAGCCCGATTCGTAACCACTACGCTACCAGTGTACCACTGGGTGGGTTGAAACAACCAACCTTTAGGATAGTGATTGTTTTTATTGGTTATGTTATTTGGAATTGGTTCCAACTCATGGAAATCCTGAATAGGGTTTCCGAGGCTGTAAATCTTCATGAGAACAGAAAAGTTCATCTTTCTCCATGAACAGCTGGTAGTTTCCAACTGCTGACCTTAAGCTTAGCCAGTCACCACTATGCTACCAAAGCTCCTTTTAGGATAGCAGTCACGTGCAAACCATTTGCACCACCCAAAGCTATTGTTATGATTTGTTGTGCCATGGAGTCAGTTCTGGCTCACAGTGACCCTGTTTCCAAAGAGCAGCTGGTGGATTTGAGTCACTGACCTGGTGGTTAGTATTCCATAGCTTATCCTACAGCACCACACTAAGAGTCTGTGTATGACTTAGAATTGCCTTCTTCCTCTCTTTGCCTTGATTTCCCCAACCTATCCCTGTGGGCATGTAATTCTTGGCATAAGGGAGGGTAACCAGATGTTATCAATATTGGCTGCTTTGAGTTTTCAGTGCCTTGAAAGGCTACTATTAGTTAATTACTGCAAGTGGTAATTATAAGGGAAGGTGATTGTCTGCCCTTTCATTATGGCACTTGGGTCCTTTTTCTCTGGCAGCCCTCTGGCCAGTCATAACAAGGAGCTGAGGGCCCAACCTGGGGAGAGTTGAGACCCACTACTGGGAAAGCCTGGATGTAGTTATTACCCTCAGCCTTACTTCCTGAAGGTGATTTGTGGTTGAAAAGCCTTTCTATACTTGTAATCAACTTAGGAAAAGGGAACCAACACCCATTCAGCTCATGTTTTGTTCCCAGCACTGGAGTTGGTACTCTACCTTCTCTGGGTGAAATTGTAAACATACGAATCCCAGCAAGGTACCTTGCTTATAGGTAATGCTTGGAGAATCATGGTACATACTATACATCACCCTGTGAAGTAAAGATTGCTGTTGTTGTTTTTGTTGTTAGGTGCCATTGAGTCAGTATCGACTTGTAGTGACCCTATACACAGCAGAACGAAATACTGTCCGGTTCTGGGCCAACCTCACAATCATTGCTACATCTGAGCCTTTTGCTGCTGCTACTGTGTGAATCCATCTCGCTGGGGTCTTCCTCTTTTTCTCTGACCTTCCACTTTACCAAACATGATATCCTTCTCCAGGGACTGGTCCTTCCTGACAATATGTCTGAAGTATGAGAGACGAAGTTTGGCCATCTTGGCCTCCAGGAAGTATTCTGGCTGCACTTCTTTCAACACAGATTGGTTTGTTCTGAAAATAAAAGATTATTATCCCCATTTTTCAAATGAGAAGACTGAGATTCACTCAGGTCCTGCAACTAATGGGAACACAAGATCTGAACCCTGTCAGGCCTCCAAGCACTTACACTTTTCCCTCACAACTTATCACAAGTGCTATTGTCCCATTTTACAGTGGGAAAATTGAGGTCCAGAGGCACAATGTAGTTTGCTCCAGTTCAACCCAGGGCTTAAGAGAGCCAGAACCCAATCCATGTGACCTGTCCTGTCTGGTAGATCTCTGATTTGATACTGCCTCTGGTTCACCTGCTCCATGCTCCTGTCCCTACAGCTCACGACGCAAGAGGGCAGGATATGGATTCTGATTGCATGTTAAGGTTTAGGCTAGATCAGCCTTTCTAGAGCCTTTCACCAGAGAGGAGTCTCTCTCTGATCAGTGCCCCTGCATATTTCCTTCTCCCCTAAGTTCACTCTGCAGAGGCTTGTTTGGCTGCAGTACATCAATGTGCAAGTCTTTAATAAGGTCATTTAGACCCTGTGATGGCCTTCCAGGACCTTGATGGAACTATGATCTGGATAAAGAAAGAGTTTCCTGGTGATGGAGGTAGAAAAATAAGTGTTTCTTGGGAGCCTTCTTTTTAGGGATTTACAGAAGGAAAGAGGCCCATGTGTTGGCCTAAGGGCCATGACTGAGCTAGGGAAGGGATCTGTTGGTGTGTGAGGGGAAGTCTTAGGCTAGAGTAGAGTAGAGAGGAAGGAATGGCTGCCTAAGAGGGTCACCTGACTCCGAGGAAGGAAGTGAGAACACAGGTCAGTTGGGGTGGGTCTTGGCAAACGCATTTGGTGAAAGGCTGAATGAACTTTCTTCCAAGTGTCTCTGATCTCAAGAGTTCACTATTGTCTCTATTTGAAAGTAGGGTAAAATCACTGACCTCAAGAGCCCTGGTAAGGTGGATTATGGGCTGGGCTGATAACTGCAAAGTCAGTAGTTTGAACCTACCAGCCGTTCCGCAGGAAGAAGATGAGGCTTTCTGCTTCTGTAAAGATGGACAGCTTCAGAAATCCTCAATGGGGTCTCTGTGAGTCAGAACCAACTCAGTGGCACACAACCACCATGAATGAGAACTGGTGTGCAACTCAGCCCAATGGAACTCTAAAACCTATGGAATGAAAACCCCAAGACCTTTTTGATTTTAGGTGCCATTGAGTTGGTTCACCTTATGTATGACAGAATGAAAAACTGCCCAGTCTTGCACCATTCTCACAATCCTAGCTATATTTGAGCCCATTTTTACAACAGATTTGCCCCGTGCAATATATTGTTTGTTTTCTTAACTGCTGCTTCCACAAGTGTTGGCTGAGGCCCGAAGTAAAATGAAAACCTTGAACATTTTCTCCGTTTGTCATTATGTGGCACTCTGGGTTAATGCACTTGACTACAAGGTCAGTTTGAACAGCTGCTCCTCGGGAACCCTATAAGGGGTCATGATGGATCTGAACCAACTCAAAGGCACTTAGCAACAACAACAATCATTATGTTGCTTATTGGTCCAATTGTGAGGGTTTTTTGTTGCTGTTGTTTTCTAACTTTTTATTGTGAATTGTGTGAAGGTTTACAGAGATCATCAGTTTCACATTCAATAGATGATATATTTCATTTCATTTCAATGATTGCAATCTCTTCAATATAACATCACTTACCCTACTTCCTCCCTGGGATTATTTCCATCCTACCTCCTTTCCCGGTATGGATTGCATCGCAAGGTAAAGAAAACAAAAATCCTCACCACTGGACCAATAAATAACATTCTGATCAACACAGAAAAGATTGAAGTTGTCAAGGACTTCATTCTTCTTGGATCAACTATCAACACTCACGGAAGCAGCAGTCAAAAAATCAAATGATGTATTGCGTTAGGCAAATCTGGTGCCCTAGACCTTTGCTCTGTTGAAGAGCAAAGATGTCAGCTTGAGGACTAAGGTGCGCCTGACCCAAGCCATGGTATTTTCAATAACCTCATATGCATGTGGAAGTCAGACAGCGAATAAAGACATAGAAGAATTGATGCTTTTGAATTATGGTGTTGGAGGAGAATATTGAAAGTACCATGGGCTGCCAAAAGAACAAACAGATCTGTGTTGGAAGAAGTGCAGCCAAAGTGCTTCTTGGAGGCCAGGATGGCCAAAGTTTGTGTCTATATTTCAGACATATTGTCAGAAGGGACCAGTCGTTGGAGAAGGATATCATGTTTGGAAGGGATGAGGGTCAGAGAAAAAGAGGGAGACTCCCAGTGAGATGGATTGGCCAGGTGGCAGCATCGATGGACTCAGCATGGCAACAATAGTGAGGTTGGCCAAAGACCATGTTTCGTTCTGTTGTGCATAAAGTCGCTATGAGTCAGTACTGACTCAATGACACCTAACAACAACAACAAGGGTCATAGATACTGATATTCATGTGTTCCATTAGTCCACTGGACTAATTGATTCTAAGTGTGTTCAGTTTTCATCACTCTTTTTTCCTCTACACAAGGAGAGAGCCCCCTGAGACTATGATCCTGAGATCTCAGCTCTAGCAACTTCTTCCTTGAAAGTGTTTGGTAATGTGTAAGAAGTTTCAGTCGTGAGGAATTTTGCTTTCTTTATTTTGAGTACATTTCATAGTGACAGCTGTAGTCTTTGATTTTCATCAGTAAGTGCTTCAAGTCCTCTTCACTTTCAGCAAGCAAGATTGTGCCATCTACATACTGCAGGTTGTTAAGTAATCTTTCCCCAATTCCAATGTGGCATACTTCTTCATATAGTTCAGTTTCTTGGATTATTTGCTCAGTATACAGATTGAATAAGTATAGTGAAAGGATACAACCCTGACACACACCTTTCCTGATTTTAAACCATTCAGTATCTCCTTATTCTGTTGAAAGGACTGTATCTTGGTCTATTTATAGGTTCCACATGAACACAATAAAGTGTTCTGGAGTTCTCATTACTCTCAATGTTATCCATAATTTGTTATGATCCACACAGTCAAATGCCTTTACATAGTTGAGAAAACACAGGTAAACATTTTTCTGATATTCGCTGTTTTCAGAAAGATTCATCTGGTATCAGCAATGATATCCCTCATTCCATGTCCTCGTCTGAATCCAGCAAAATTTTACTAATGTGTAGTATTAATGATAGGAGCCCAGTAAACCAAGAGGACAAGCATTGGACTGTGAATCACAAGGTTGGTGGTTTGAACCCACCTGCTGCTCTGCAGGAGAAAGATGAGAGTTTCTGTTTCCACAAAGATTTACAGCCTCCGAAACCCCATACAGGGTTATTATGAGACAGAACCAACAACAACAACAATGGGGGCAAAATATTGAATGATGTGGGAATCATCAAAAGAAGATGAAAGGAAGGGAACAAACAAGATGGCGTATTGGGTAGAAGTGCAGTGAGGAGCTCCATCAGCAACAACACAGGATACCAGATCAAGCAGGCTCAGGGGATGGTGCCAGAACTCTGAACCACATATAAAGGAATATTTAGAAGGTTGGAAGGCTTACAGGTAGGGGAATTTGTAGCAGAAGTAAGAAATCCATTGCTTTCTAACTCAAGATGCTCAGCTGCTCCTGGAGCTGCCATCTTGGGAGAGACCAAATGGAAGGATCAGAGCAGCCACAGATGCCTGACAGAACCACAGAGATAAAGGTGTGGGCTTTTTTTTTTGGTATCTGTTCATTGGGCTCTCACTGTCTGTGCACCTCCATTCTGGTGACTAGAGGGGTTGCCTGAGCAAGTGAACACCCCACCCCCATCCCTGGACGGTTCTACTATGCATGTGCACAGATCTCCTTGAAATTTAAAATGACAGTTTTCACTTAATAACAAATGGCAGCACAGAATAGCCACAGCTGGCCCTGAGCCATTTAACACTAGGAAAAAGGCATGAATGGGGATTGAGAAGTGGGACAGGCAGACTAAAAAGGAAACAGGATGAAAATTAAATCCTGAGTTATGACACAATGACCAACAGTGGCATCTTGACATTTCTCAAGAAGAAGAGTAAAAACGAAAGCCCATCTCCTGATCACATCTACCTGGAAGAAATCAGAAAGCATAAAAAAATACCAAAGTACATACCCATCTAAGTATTAAAGCTGCAGATAACTCCTGAATATGCTGGGAGGGTGGGGCGGTGGGGAGAAACAGAAACAGATGACCATATCAGCACATGTCCAGAAATGAGATAAAGTGACTGAGGCAAATGAGCTGGAAGTAGACCTACACTCCAT
>NW_006408565.1:1576704-1581121 GCF_000296735.1 Chrysochloris asiatica | reverse complement strand
AAGTCCACAGAGGAGATAGTTGAAGAGTTTCTGGAAGAAAATTTCCCTAACATTCTGAAAAGTGAAAAGATAAGCATTCAAGAAGCTCAACAAACCCCAGGATGGATAGACCCTAAAAGACAACCACCAAGACATATAATAATCAAGCTCTCCAAAATCAAAGATAAAGACAGAATCCTGAAAGCATCTAGGTAAAAGAGAAGTGTAACATGCAAAGGCAAGCAAATCAGAATAAGCTTGGATCTCTCAACAGAAACCATGCCGGCAAGAATGCAATGGGGAGACATATATAAAACCTTGAAAGAAAAAAACTTCCAACCAAGAATCCTTTACCCAACAAAGCTGACAATCAAATATGATGGTGTAATCAAAACATTCCAGGATAAACAGAAGCTAAGGGATTTTGCCAAAGCTAACCTTGCGCTACAAAACATCCTAAAGGGAGTTCTGTGGACTGAGAACCAACAAGAACAGAGAACAACCAGAGAATGACGTACATGGCAGCATCACCCTGAACTCAATTGACAAATGGAGGAGTCAAGAACAGAGGATCTGGGAGGTCAGTCTATGGTCAAAACAATTACAATGTGAAAGAAGGTAAACACAGAGGAACAGAGAGATCCAGGTGGTGGGAAGGTCAGGTAGACTACAGGATAAAATAGACTGCCTTAAATGGAGGGAAGAGTTAATGGAATATAAGGTAACCACAACAGTGGGGTTGGGGTGGGGGTTTAGTTCAGGTGTTGGGGAGGGCAATACAAGAAGGGGGAGGAGGCAGAAGAACAAGATAGATAGGGGAATATTGAGACAGGTTTGCATGGCCTAAGTGGGACAGAGGTAAATAGTGATGCATGCTCAACCTTGGAACAACAGGGCTCTGTGATATAGGGATCTAGGCATAGCTTAAAGAGGGGAAATAATATTAAAATGCTTGACTGTCTTATGAATATTGGTTTGCCTTGCCTACTATTGTAAAATAGACACTTAAGTGGGATAGAAAGGAATGTTGGGAACCATGATTACAGAAAACTTGTAAGCCCATCTTCAGCCTATAACTGATTGGAATACCTAAAAGGGGTTCTAGAACTTGCCCACTGAAATAGGCCTCTTGCAAAGCCTTTGCAGAGTATAGGACCTTAGGTGGAATCCTGAGTCCCATCCAGAACCTTATAAGGTGGGGCATTCCCACTACCAAGGACAAGCAGACCAGCCTGGAACAGCTAGAGCAACAAAAGATACATCTTCAAAAAAAGATCATCAGTAAAAACCCAAAACAAAAATGTCAGCATGACTGGCTACTACAAGAATAAGCAAGCTGTTCGCCAGGAAGCCATCAAGGCAAGCAATCAAGTTCCTTCAGGACAAAGTCCCCTCTAAGACTGAAACTCAAAGGGAACACACGAACAGGCATGTAAGCTTGCTGGTGACCACATTGGTCTACTGGTGAATGGAAGAGGGGAAAGGCATCAATGAAGAAATGGGCTGAATTCAATCACAGTCCATTCACTCCCGTTGACCTGGAGATGAGAGAAAGAAGAGGAAGGACTGGTTGGTCCAAAGTGTGGTGAGACCTGGGGATACTTGAGCCCATGGACAAGGACATAGCCACAGAAGGCTAGAGCTGAGAGTGAAGCATCTAGATGATATGAAGTGAGGGGAGATGCACAAGAACACCCAAACTTGCAGACAGTACCCATTTGACCTAGCCTCGATGGCTTGATAAATCAGAACTCAACTAGAGGAAGATTACACACAAAAAAAATTTTTTTGATAAAGCATACAAGGGTAAATTGCTTCACTTTGGTGAACCTGACCTATACTCATGGAGGTAGTAACTCTAAATACCAACAGAGAGGAAAGGAGTCTTCACATCAAGTATCAATGCTATCCCCTCAGTACACAGGGTATATAGGGACGGGCAACTTAGACATTGGCTACCTAATATGAGGGGGCGATAAAGACAAGACGTGACTGGCTTACAAGGTTTCAAGAGGGAATTTAGTTTAGGAGTGGGGGGTGGTGGAGAAAGAGTCCCCACTGAATAGTTTTCATCTTGTCTAGATGGGTCTGGTAAAAAAATAGGATTCGTATGATTCAATGAATCATTGTTATTGTGACTAATTGCAACTGTAAAGGTAGGAATTTTGTAACAAAAACAGGGGAGTGGTTAATCTTACAGTCCAGAAACAGAGGACCCTAGGACCATCAAGGGAGAAGAGCATGAGCGGAATGCAAGATCTTATCTAGAGAAGCAGCAACACCAGAGATGGAGACAGAGATGGAGTCGTGGAGAGGGGAGCAGCTGAGGACTCTAGATTCATGGGAAGAGAGGGACTAAGAGCTGGTGGCCAGGAGGCAGTCTTGCAAAATGTGCCTTTTGGAGGTGTAAATTATTAGATATGCCTGAGTGTTTTTTGCTTTGTTTTGTTTTAAAAAGCTAAAGTGAAAAGAGAGAAATACTGTTAACTGATGGTACATGGAGGGGATTACAATCATTGTAATGAAACAAGGTGTATGGTTTGTTGAAAGTAAAACTGATGATCTGCCCTGTAAACTTGTACTCAATCCACAATAAAACCGTTTTTTAAAAAAAAGATGAAAGGAATAGAGACATACTATCCTGAAAAGAACTAGTCAACAATTCAACCATTTCAAGAGGTAGAATATGATCAAGGACCAATGATATTGAAGGAAGAAGTCCAAGCAGGACTGAAGCCATGGGCAGAATTGAGATGAATTCAATAAACAGATGCAATCCTGGAAGCGTTCACTCATCTCTGTCAAGACATTTGGAAGAGAGCTACCTGACTAACCAACAGGAAGAGATCCGTATTTATGCCCATTCCAAAGAAATGAGACCCCAAAACAGAATGTAGAAATTATCAAACAACATCATTAATGTTTTGTGCAATTGAGTCTAGTCCAACTTTTTTTTTTTTTTTTTAGTTCATTCCAACTTATAGCGATTCTGTATAGATTTTCCAAGGAGCATCTGGTGAGTTTGAACCACCCACCTTGTGGTTTAAACTGACCTTATGGTCCAGTGCTTTGTCCTTCAGTTACACACTAGGACTCCATTTTGCTCATAGAATCCTTTAATATTGCAACCTGAGGCTTGACTTTTTCCTTCAGTTCTTTCAGCTTGAGAAATGTTGAGTGTGTTCTTCTCTTTTGGTTTTCTAACTCCATGTATTTGAACATTCCATTATAAAACTTTGTTTTATCTTCTTGAACCACCCTTTGAAATATTCAGTACAGCTCTTATTATTTCCTACATTTGCTTTAGCTACTCTACATTCAAGAGTAAATTTCAGAGTTTCTTCTGAAACACATTTTGGTCTTTTAAAAAAAACTTTGTGTTGTGAATTGAGTGAAGGTTTACAGACAAGACCATCAGTCTTTAATTCAACAAATCATATACTTTTTTTCATCTCAATGATTGTAACCCTCTTCACGCAACAAGTCCTCCCTTTGGTTCCTATTTCTATTCCATTCAGCTTCACATCCCTTCTCAACTTTGTCCTAAGGAAAATGTTTCCCTTTTGATTTCCATCATTCATACTATTCCATACCTTACTAGTGTTGTTGTCTCCTTATATACCTATCTACTACTTGGCTGGAAGTTGGGCCACGAGGGTGAGTGCATGTCCAGACCTGAAGGGTAGTCGTGAGTCATAGTCTCAGGTTCCTCCAAGTCTCTTTCTGACTAGTAAGCACAATCTTTTCTTTTTTAATAATTTTGAGTTTTGTTCCACATATTCTGCTGCTCTGTCTGGGACCTTCTAATGTGATCCTTTCAGAGCAGTTGGTAGTGGTAGCTGGGCACCATCTAGTTCTTCTGGTCTCAGAATCATGGAAATTATTGTTCACATGTTCCATTAATCCATTGGACTAATTGATCCCAAGCCTCTTCAATTCTCATCACTCTTCTTTCTTCTACACATAGAGAGAACCACATCTTCACCTTAGATGGCTTTTAAGATCCCAGATGCTGCTCACCAAAGTAGAATGTAGAACATTATCTTTGTGGACTTTGTTATGCCAATTGACCCTGGTGCCCTCTAAGACTATGGTGTCCCCAAAGACTATGGTCCTGAGCACCCAGGTTAAGCAACACATTACCTTAAAATGTTTCATAACATCTCAAAAGTTCTCATCATTTTGCCCACTGTATGTTCCACCACACTCATATTCCTTGTTGTTTTCGCAGGAAAGGTAAATTCTCATGTGCCAGTATATTTCAGACTCTCATATATTTGTGGGATATATACATATATATGTTGTTGTTGTTGTTAAGTGCCGTCGAGTCGATTCCGACCCATATCGACCCTGTACAGGGTTTCCGAGGGTGTAAATCCTTACGGGAGTAGAAAGCCTCATCTTTCTCCCGCGGAGCGGCTGGTAGTTTCGAACCGCT
>NW_006408565.1:1568475-1575892 GCF_000296735.1 Chrysochloris asiatica | reverse complement strand
GAGAGAGAGAGAGTGTCCTGGTATAGTGATGTAGTGATGTGGGTTAATGTTCCAGACTGCAAAGCCATTTGAACTGCAAGATGGGTGGTTCAAGCTTACCAGCTGCTCCTCAGAAACCCTATACAGGGTTGCTATGGGTCAGAATTGACTCAACAGCACTTAACAACAACATGCCTTTGAGTCGGTTCTTACCCATGCATCCCCCCATGTATATATTGATGTAACTCCATTTGATAGTAGGATTTTCTTGGTTGTATTAATGAGGCAATGTCAGTGTAAATTTTGTCTTAAACCTAGTCATTTTTGAGATCTAAGAAGAGCAGATTAGGCATAAAGAAGCAAGCACAAATGGAGGGGGAAATAGATACCACTTGGAGATCTCCAAAGAATACCAAGACCACTAGGGAAACTCAGACAGGGATATCCCCCCAGGATGAACAGAGAGAGTGTTCGTTCCCCTAGAGAAAGCACCCTAAATTCAGATTTCTAGCTTCTTAAATTGTGAGAAAGTCAATTTCTGATTCTTAAAGTCACCCACTTGTGACATTTCTGTTACAACAACACTAAGAAACTAAGACAGTATGTGGCACAAGTGAGCAACAAATCATTGTGTTAAGGGCTGAGATTTTGAAGTTCTTTTTTACTGTAGCAGAGTCTGGCCTAGCTGAACGAATACAGTGTTTCATATGAGCAGAACCTGTGTCTCGTTCACTGCTCTACCTCCAGTGCCTGGAATCCTCACTGAGACATAAAAGACATTTGTAAATACTTGTTGAATTAATGGAAAATCAGAAAATGTACAGCCTGATTCCTTCCTCAAAGAATTGACTGTAAATCCAAAAGAACGATACTTATCCACACAGCAAGTAGAATATACGTGGGAACTAAATTGTAAAAATTAAAAAAGAGGGCGGGAGGTCAGTGGGTTGGAGCAATCATGGAGGGCTTCCTGGAGGATGATGAAGAGGATGTGAAGAAGTAGAGAGTATGAGAGTGGGTTTCTTGTCCATCCCATCATTTGCCCATTCATTCAGCAAATGTTTATTCTAGTGCATTATAACTACTTTGCCAGCACTGTGACAGGACCATGGTGCTCTTGGGAAACAAAAGGAAAATGCCTCTTTCCATACAGATAATTCAAGAACGGCTTCATTTGAGCTAAGCCTTGAAAAGTCAATGTTCACCAAAGAGCTAAAAAATGGGGAGAAAAGAGTAAAGCTCCTGAATTGAGGAAGGAAAACAAAGGCAGAGGCTTGGAGGCACAAAATACCTGGTGTGTGCAGGGAAGTCAGCATCAAGTATGACTGATGTGTGGGGTGCCAGTGACAAGGATATTAGGGCAGAATGTGGGTGCCAGTGACAAGGATATTAGGGCAGTCTCCTTATCCTTGACTTTCTGCACCTCACCTCACACTGACTCCATCAGACAGTATTAACAGTACATTGGAAGATCTCAGAAGACTTCTTAGAGAATGTCTAAACTAAGAAGGTAGCCAGCAAAGATAGGGTGAAAGGACAAAAGAGGTGGTTCCTGGAAGAAGGAATAGTATGTGGAAAGGCCTAGAAGGGAGATGGAAAGGCCCACAGTGGCAACTAATTTTGTCTGGCAGGAGTATAGCTTTTCAGGGGAAGAATGGCCAGGGAGAAGGCTGGCAAAACAAACCTCAACCAGCTCATGTTACCTACCCCAATCCCCATAAATCTCTTCCAAAGGCCCCAGCTCAGTAGCCATGGCCCCTCCACTCTTGTGAGTGCTGTTCTAAATGCCTGGGATGATGATGAGAACCTCACACTCTCTGGTCCTTAAAATGCGGTAGGTGCTTTATCAAGTATTATCATAGAATAATGGATGCATTTAAGTTTTGGTTTTGAAGAAGAATATTAAAAATACCATAGACTGCCATAAGACAAAACCTACACTGATATTACCTCATCAACACAAGAAAACCAATCTGTGTTGGAAGAAGTACAACCAGAATGCTCCTTAGAAGCCAAGATGGCCAGACTTTGTCTCTCATACTTTGAACATATTATCAGGAAGGACCAGTCCTTGGAGAGAGACATGACACTTGGTAAAGTGGAGGGACAGCAAAAAAGAAGACCCCCAACAAGATAGATTGGTACAGTGGCAGCAGCAAAGGGCTCAATCAAGTATAGCAACAATTGTGAGGTTAGTGCAGGACTAGGCAATGTTAGTTCTGTTGTGCATAAGATTGCTATGAGTCAGAACCTACTCAATGGTACCTAACAACAATAACTTTTCCCCCCCACAATATCTTACTGAACTTCTCAACAGTGCCATTGGTTGGCACTCTTTTTTTCCTTTTTAAAGACTTTATTTTTAGAACAGTTTCAGGTTAAAAAAAAATTTTTTTTAGAAGGTATTTCCCAAATATCTCCCACTCAGTTTTTCACTCTCATTAACATAAACATGTTACAATTATTGACTAATACTTTTATAACTACATTATTATTAACTGAAGCCATGACTAAAGGAGCTCTGGTAGTGTAGGGATTATGAATCAGGCTGCAAACCTTAAGGTCAGCAGCTCAAAACTACCAGCTGTTCCATGGGAGAAAGATGAGGCTTTCTGCTCCCGTAAAGATGTCTAGCCTCAGAAACCCTGTACAGGGTCACTATGAGTTGGAACTTACTCCACAGCACATAACAACAACAATAAAGCCATGACTATTTGTTGTTGTTGTTGTTGTTAAGTACCGTCCAGTTGGTTCTGGCTTCTAGTGACCCTGTGTACAGTTTTCAAGAAGCAGCTGGTGTGTTTCAACTGCCAACCTTGTGGTTCAAAGTCCAGTGCTGATCCTACACGCTACATCAGGTGTACATAGACTATTTAGATTTCCTTAACTTTTACCTTTTTCTGTTTCAGGTTATCACATTACATGTAGTTGTCACGTCACTTTAGGCTTCACTTTGCTGTGGCAGTTTCTCAGAAGCGCCTCAATTTTGAGGAGGTATTTTTTGTTGTTGAGAATATTCACAGCAAATATGTGAACATATACCAATGCAACTATTTCTACATGTACAAGTAATTCAGTGACGTTGATTACATTCTTCAAGTTGTCCAATTATTCTCACCCTCCTTTTCCAAATTGTTTCTTTTCCATTAGCATAAACTCATTGCCCTCCCCTCCCCCAAAGTTTCCTAGCTAATTGTTGGAGTTGCTGTTGTCTCTAGGATCTCATACAGATAGTTCTAAAAAGAGTACAATGCTCAAGGCAGGCATTCTTTTCTAGTTAAGACAACATTCTTTACTAAAGAAAACTTCAGGAGATATTTTTAGTTTAAGGTTTAAAGATGATTTCTAAACAAGAGTTTTGAGGGTTCATCCAGCCTCAATGGCTCCAGAAAGTCTGGATTCTATGGGAGTTGGAGTTTAATTACACATCTCTCTCCCCTTTTGATGAGGATTCTTGTATAAAATCTGTGTTTAGTACAGTTCAGTAAAGGTAGTGTGGCACCATCAGTTCTGGTCTCCTGGTAAAGAAGGCAGTTGTTCCTGGAAGCAATTAGCCACAGTCCATTTCCTTGTCATATTTCTGACAGGTCAGGTATTTTGAAAACTGATCGGGTATATGGAGAAGCTCAATATCATCAGCCAAAACAAGGCCTGAGGCCAACTATAGAACAGATTATCAACTGCTCATAGGCAAGTTCATATTGAAGCTAAAGAAATGTAAAACAACTCTATGAGAGCCCAAATATGACCTTGAGTGTATTCCACCTGAATTTAAAGACCATCTCAAGAACATATTTGATGCATTAGACATGAATGAAGTGTTGTGGAATGACATCAAGAACATCACATAGGAAGAAAGCAAAAGATCATGAAAAAAACACGAATAAAAATGTCAGAAGAGAATTTGAAACTTGCTCTTGAGCAAAGAGAGGATGAAGCAAATGGAAGAAATGAGGAAGTAAAAGAGCTGAATAGAACAGTTCAAAGGGCAGCTCAAGAAGACAAAGTCAAATATTATCATGAAATGCACAAAGACCTGGAGTTAGAAAACCAAAAGGGAAGAACACACTCAGCATTTCTAAAGCTGAAAGAACTGAATAAAAAATTAATGTCTCAGGCTGCAATATTAAGGGTTCCATGGGCAAAATGTTGAATGATGCTGGATACTTCTAAAGAAGATGGAAGAAATATACAGGGTCACTATACCAGAAAGAATTGGCTTATGTTCAATGATTTCAAGACGCAATGGTATTGAAAGGAGAAGTCCAAGTAGCATTGAAGGCACCGATGAAAAACAAAGCTCCAGGAATTGACAATTCAATACAAATTGAAATGTTTCAACAAACTGATGCAGCACTGGAGTGCCAAGATGCCAAGAAATTTGGAAGACAGCTACCTGGCCAATCAGTTCAAAGAGATCATATTTGTGCCTATTCCAAAGAAAGGTGAACCAACAAAATGCAGAAATCAACTAACAATATCATTAATATCACATACATGTAAAATTTTGCTGATGATAATTAAAAAATGGCCACAATACTATACCAATAGTGAACTGCCAGAAATTCAAGCCAGATTCAGAAGAGGACATAGAATGAGGGATATCATTGCTGATGTCAGATGAATCTTGGCTGAAAGCAGAGATTACCAGAAAGATGTTTAGTTTAATGACTATGTACATGTGCTTCATTGACTATGAAAAGGCATTCAACTATGTGGATCATAACAAACTATGGATAACATTCAAAGAATGGGTAATCCAGACTTCCGATTTGGGGGCAGGTAAGCAGAGACACATACTGAAAGCTTGTCTGCTAAAACCCAAAAAAAGCAGAAAATAAGTGGTCTTCAGAACAGCTGCAGAGCTTTGGATCTTGTTTAAGTTTCTGGGCGCCAGTTTTCCATGCCCACCTGTATAGACTTTTGCCTGTGGAAGCAAAATATGGTGATTTCTGAATCAATCCAGCCACAGTAGCCTGAAGCCAGAAGTTCTCAGGCCGGAGGGTGGGCCCACAGCCAAGCAGAGGCAGTGACCCAGCGCTAGAAGCCACGGAGCTGTGCGTCTTTACTTTCCAGTATAAGAGCAGGCTCTGGATCTGCCTGAGAAGGAATTCAGAAGAATGATGTGGAAACAAATTCAAATGCTTCAAAAAGGGGTAGAGGAAAATAAGGAAGAAGTCAGGAAAGTGTACAGGAGCAATCAAACAACGTAAATACAGCATTGGAAACAATCCAAAACCTGCAAAAAGAAGTCCAGATGATTAATAATAAAATATCAGAAATGGACAATACACTGAAAGGGCAAAGGAGTAGAATGGAAGAGATAGAAACCAGAACCAACGAGCTGGAAGACAAATATCTCAATACTGCTAAGATAAAAGAGCAAGCAGAAAAAAGGATTAAAAAATATGAAGAGAGTCTAAGATTCATGCTGGATAACATGAAGAGGAATAACATAAGAATTATTGGCATTCCAGAACAGTAAGAATCACAGAAGTCCACAGAAGAGATAGTTGAAGAGCTTCTGGAAGAAAATTTTCCTAACATGAAGGATGAGAAGAAGCTGACATTTTTCCTAACATGAAACATTCTATTCAAAAAGCTGACTGAACCCCAGGAAGGATAGACCCCAAAAGAAAATCACAGAAACATGTCAAATCAAGCTCTCCGAAATCAAAGACAAGGAGAGACTCCTAAAAGCAGCCAGGGAAAAGAGAAGTGTTACCTACAAAGGCAAGCTAATCAGATTAAGCTCTGATTTCTTAGCAGAAACCATGCAGGCAAGAAGGCAACAGAAAGATATATATAAAACCCTAAAAGAAAAAAGTTGCCAGCCAAGAATTATCTATCCAGCAAAACTGTCAATCAAATATGATGGTACAATCAAAACATTCCAGGATAAACAGAAGCTAAGAGATTTTTGTCAAAGCCAATCCAGCGCTTCAAAACATCCTAAAGGGAGTTCTTTCGAATGAAATCCAGCAAGAACAGACAACAACCAGAGATTGACAGATGTGGCAACAACACCTGGAACTTAGTCGACAGATAACAGAGTTAGGAACAGAACAAAATTGCAGCAATGAATTCAGAGGACCTGTGAGGCCAACCAAAGATCAAAATATTAACAATGTCAAAGAAGGGAAAAACATAGGAACAGACATCCAGGTGCTGAGGAGGTCAAGTAGATTACAGGATACAATAGACTGTCTTACATGCAGGGAAAACTTAATAGACTATGGGGTAGCCCCAAAGAAAATTAATAGTTCACAACTTACCATGAAAATGAACTTCCAAGCAGAACATGAAAACTAAGAAGAAACCGACAAGAATTAACACAAAAAACATGAACTCAGCACAAGAAGGCATGCAGAACAAAGGAACAAACAGCACCACAAAAAATTAACATAATGACAGCAATTAATCCATACCTATCGATAATTACACTGAATGTCAATGGCTTAAATGTACAGTGAAGAGAAAGAGAGTGGCTGAATGGATAAGAAAACAAGACCCTTAAATATGCTGCCTGCAAGAGACACACCTTATATACAAAGACAAAAACAGACTAAAAGTTAAAGGATGGGAAAAAATATACCAAGCTAAGAGCAATACAAAACAAGCAGGAGTGGCAATACTAATCTCTGATAAAATTAATTTAAAGGCAAAAACCAGCATAAGAGATAAAGAAGGGTATTATATCATGATTAAAGGGTCAATAGAGCAAGATGACATAACCATAATTAACATCTATGCTCCAAATGAAAGAGCACCAAGATATATAAAGCAAACCCTACTAGAATTGAAGAAAGAAATAGATAAATCTATAATTATAGTGGGGGATTTTAACATGCCATTTTAGAAAGGGATAGATCAATCAGAAAGAAACTCGACAAAGCTACAGAGGAACTAAATAGCACACTTAACCAACTTGACCTCATCGACATGTCCAGAGCATTCAACCCAACAACAGCACAATACACATTCTTTTCCTGTGCACATGGAACATTCTCCAGAATTGACCATGTGTTAGGTCATAAAGCAAGCCTCCATAAATTTACAAACATCAAAACACTACAAAGCATCTTTTCAGACCACAATGCCATCAAATTAGAAACCAACAATAAGAAGACCCAAAAAATCAAGTTTAATACATAGAGACTGAATGACACCCTGCTGAAGAGCAACTGGATAGTAGAAGAAATTAAACATGAACTCAGAAAGTTCCTAGAAACAAACGAGAATGAAAACACAACATACCAAAATCTTTGGGACAGTCCAGGAAACATCAAGGCAAGTGGTCGGGTCCCCTCAGTGCAAACCCCCTTCCAAGACTAAGACTCAATGGGAATACACGCTGTGATTGGTGACCACACTTGACACCGATAAGGGGAAGTGAGGGAAAAACAGCAATGAAGTGGTGAGCTAAGCCCTACAACGT
>NW_006408565.1:1562658-1567599 GCF_000296735.1 Chrysochloris asiatica | reverse complement strand
GGGACCCTACCCAGAGAAGCAGTGATGCCTGAAATGGAGCCAGAGATGATGACGTGGAGCGATGGAGCAGCTGGAGACTTTAGATCCAGATAGGAAGAGCAACCGTGAGCTGAAGACCTGGGGAGTACTAGGGAAGGATTGCATGGAGGGGATTGTAACCATGGCAATGAGACATTATACGATAGAATGAATATAAAACTATTGTTCTCCCATGTAAACTATCACATAATTCACAATAAAACATTTAAGAAAAAAAAAAAATCTTTGGGACACCACAAAAGCAGTGCTGAGAGGACAATTTATTGCGATAAACGTGCATGTCCAAAAAGAAGAAAGAATCAAAATTAACACAACATCTCCAGCAACTAGAAACAGACCAACAGAGGGAACCTACAGCGACCAAGAGAAAAGAAATAATAAAGAGCAAAGCAGAAATAAATGAGATGGAAAACAGAAAAACTATAGAAAGAATCAACAGGACAAGTAGGTGGTTATTTTAAAGGATTAATAAAATTGACAAACCATTGGCAAACCTAACAAAAGAAAAGCGGGAGAAGACACAAAGAATGGGTAATCCAGAACATTTCATTGTGCTCATGAGGAATCTGTACATAGACCAAGAGACAGTCCTTCAAACAGAGTAAGGGGATACTGAATAGTTTAAAATCAGGAAAGGTGTGTATAGGGATTGAATCTTTTCACTATACTTAATCTGTATGCTGAGAAAATAATCTGAGAAACTGGATTATATGAAGTTTTGGATTGGAGAAAGATTCATTAACAATTCATAATATACAGAAGCCGCAACCTTGTTTGCTGAAAGTGAAGAGAACTTGAAAAGACCAAAAGCCAAACCTTCAGTATGGGTTGCACCTCAGTGTAAAGAAAACAAAAATCCTCACAATTGGACCAGTAAATAACATTATGATACATGGAGAAATGATTGCTGTTGCTAAAGACTTCAATTTGGTTGGACTCACAATCAATGATGATGGAAGCAGCAGTCAATAAATCAAATGACATTGCATTAGACAAATCTGCTGCAAAAGACTTCTTTAAACTGTTCAAGAGCAAAGATGTCAGTTTGAGGACTAAGGTGCACCTGACTCAAGCCAGGGTATTTTCAATAGCCTCACTTGCATTGAAAGTTGGACAATGAATAAGAAGACTGACCACAGAAGAATTGTTACATTTGAATTTTTGTGTTGGTGAGGAATATTTAAAGTACCATGGAGTGCCAGAAGAACAAATATATCTGTCTTGGAAGAAATACAGTCAAAATTCTTCTTAAAAGTCGGGATGGGCGAGCCCAGCCCCTCCCAGCCGCACCGGTGTCGGTGTCGCTTTGGAGCGCAGCAGCGGCCAAGGACAGCGCGCCCACGACCGGCCGGGACTCGCGACCCTCCGACTGCGTCATGAACATCTGCAACGCAAGGCCAGAGGACGCAACACTGCAACCTGCTCTGCCTGCCCGCGAACTACCAGATGAAGTCCTACTTCTACCACCGCCTCTTCTGGCCCCAGCTCTCTTACATCGCCCAGGTCGAGAATGGGAAGATCGTGGGCTATGTCCTGGCCAAAACGTTCCCACCGACGCCTTGATCTGGCGCAGAAGCTGATGGACCAGGCCTCCCGAGCTATGATTGAGAACTTCAATGCCAAATACATCTCTCTGCATATCAGGAAGAGTAAAGGGGCCACCCTGCACCTCTATTCTAACACCCTCAACTTTCAGATCAGTGAAATGGAACCCAAATACTATGCAGATGGGGAAGACGCTTACGCCATGAAGCGGGACCTCACCCAAATGGCAGCCATGCTGAGGCTGCAGCTGGAGCTGAAGGAGAAGGGCAGGCACGTGGTGCTAGGACCCATCGAAAACAAGGTGGAGGCCAAGGGCAATTTACTTCCAATCTCCAGCAAGGCCTCCCAGGAGGAGAAGGGCCTGGCTGCTGAAGAGAGCGGAGAAGACAGCAAGGACCTCAGTGAGGTCAGCGAGACCACCAAGAGCACTATTGTGAAGGATAGCTTCCAGGCTTCCGACTCAACCTCTTAGAGTCTTCCTTCCCCACCGTGGCTTGCCCCACCTCACCCCACTCATTTGCCCAATAAAGCTTACTCTGCACTGGGGGGAATCTCTTAAGTGTACAAAAAAAAAAAAAAAAAGTCAGAATGGGGAGACTTTGCCTCTGGGACCAGTCCCTAGAGAAGGACATCATGTTTGGAAATGTGGAGGGTCAGTGAATTGACACAGTAGTAGCAGCAATGAACTCAAGTGTACAATTGTGAGGATGGCATAGGACCAGGCAGTGTTTTGTTCTGCTGTGCATAGGGTGGATTTAAGTCAGAACTGACTTGATGGCACCTTATAGCAACAATCACTGTCGTTGCTTGTCTGATGTTTTCTTCATGGTAAACTGGGGTTGTAAGTTACTGGGAAGAAGTCTACACAGTCAAAGTACACCATTTTCATAATATTATGTCAAGCAAACATACTATCTACATGATTTATGAGTGTTGATGTTGGCTTTGTCATCTGCCAGATTTCTCCATCATATAGTTATTCTCTTCCCACCCCCCTTTCCATTGGAAGGAAGTCATTATGCACAGATCATACTTCTGTAAGGCACAGCTTTTCTTCTGTAAGGGTAGAGTATCTACACACAGGTAGTTCCCCAACTTATATTTTAGTTATGACAAACCACACTTCTAACTATAATTTTTTGTTTTTGTTTTTGGTACATCTTACCGGAGTCTTGTTATGGTGCTGTAGGATAAGCACTGAACTGCTAACCACAAATTTGGCGATTCAAACCCACTAACCAAGCCATCTCCATTTTTGGAAACCCTATACAGGGTCACTATGAGTCAGAACCGACTCAGTGACACTTAACAACATTAATTGTTAGTACTATGCACTGGTGTGGTGCTGTGTATTAATGTGCTAGACTGCAAAGCCATTTGAACTGCAAGGTTGGCAGTTTAAGCTCACCAGCTGCTCCTCGGAAACCCTATAAAGGGTTGCTATGGGTCAGAACTGACTCTTGACAACAACAGCAACAACTATCCACTACCTACAGTTTGCTGATGTTATCATTTTCATGCCAACCCCAAAAGACAAATAAAGATTGGGTTTATAAAAATACTGATAATAAAAGACCATAATAATGAAAACTAAAAAACAAAACAAAAAAAGGTATTTGACTTATATTGAAACCACTTAACACTGATTTGGAGGAAAGGTGCCTTGTCATATGTCAGACTACTGTGCATTATTTGGAATTCTACAAGAGAAATTCATCTCTTCTCCCTCAGTGATTAGTTTATGATCTCACTGAAACTTTCAAAAGTACCATGGGTTAGTACTTATATCATCCTCATTCTTACAGAATAGGGAAAGCCCTCCATTCTTCCCTATCTGGCTCATCCCAGTCATTTTCTGAAGATCTTCCACACGGGTGTGGCAAAGAGTGGCCTTTTCTGTGCCTTACTACCCTATTTATGTAATTCTAATCAAGTCAGATCACATATGCTTGTTGCGCCTTTGACTGTGCTATGCACTGGGGTTGAGGCTTGAGTAATAGCCTTCTTGGGTCCTGCCCTAGAGTCGCTCACAGCGTTTTTACCATCCTGGTAATTCCCATTTATCATTATGCATTTATCATCATGCATAGCTGTCAGTGGAAGCCTGCATTTTGCTATGATGCTAAATAGGTTTCAGTGGAGTTTCCAGACTAAGATGCACTAGGAAGAAAGGTTTGGCAATCTACTTCCAAAAGACAGCCCTGAAAATCCTATGACTACAGCAGTCTGGTCCACAATTGGTTGTGGGATGATGCAGGACAGGGCAGTGTTTCCATCTTTGCTCATGGGATCACTATGAATTGGGACCCACCTGGAAGGCACCCAGCAATAATAAAAGAGACTGGAAGCTCCCTGAGGACAGGGATTTTGCCTGTCTGTTCACAACTGTGTCCTAAGCCAATCAGCACAACATCTGATGTGTAATGGGCCCTCAGTATCAACTGAATTGTGAAATACTTCTTGGAAGGTAGGTGATTATATGTGTGTTCTTCCCCTGGTAATGCGCGCTCCCTGAGGTCAGGGCCAGCCTGATTCATCCTGGTTCAGAGGCTGGGTGACCCATGAGTGCCGCTAAAGTCTTACTTAGGTTTGAAAGGATCAGGGACTGGCTGTCTACTCAGGTAGAAGTGAAGTTTGGAAGCTGACACAGCCCGGGAGGCCGAATCAGGAGGACTTGGTGACTGATTGGCTAGGGAGGGTGAGGCGGGAGGAGGAGCCACACACAGATGACTCTAAGGTCTGGAGCTGGGGGACAGCCGGTACCACCTCTGATAGACTCAGATGGAAGCGCCGCTGACAGCCTCAGGCGGCTCCATCTCTTGGGACTCGGGCCTAGGGCCAGGGAGGGTGGGGGCCTATAGAAGGAGGGGTGTTATGGCTTGTGCAAACTTCTGCCCCCCACTCCCAAGTCCTCATCTTATTGCAACAAAACAACGAAACAAACAAACAAAAAACAATGACATCCTGGCCTGGATTTTGGGATCGAATGTTGGCTATCAGGTGTGGGGGTCCATTCTGCTAAGGAGACCCCCTAGGGTCAGCCTGGCATAGCTCGGACTCGGCCTGGTCAGGGCCGTGGCCCGCCAGGCCCAGGTCCCGGGCCCGCCATCACCAGGGAGGCGGGTGTCGAGGCGGCGGCCGGGCTTGGGCGGGACAATGGCCGCGGCCGCCGGGGCCCCGGGAACCCCCGCGCTGGGGAAGGGGCTGTCCTAGGGCCCGACGCCGGTGCCCTCCCCACGCGGCTCGGGCAGGCGGAGGGGGGCGAGGAGTTCCTTTGTGGCTCTGCCTCCCGCGCGGTGCGGGCGGGGGGCGCAGCGCAACTTTGCAAGGCGGCGGCTGCGAGCGCTAGACGAGGCC
>NW_006408565.1:1539295-1562057 GCF_000296735.1 Chrysochloris asiatica | reverse complement strand
GGGCCCGGAGCGGCGGCGGCGCGCGGGTAGGAAGTGTCCCCGGTGGCGTGTCTAGGTCTGATCTCCGAATGTGTGTGTGTGTGTGCGTGCGCGCGCGCGTGTGTGTGTGTGTATGTGTGTATATATGTGTGTGTGTTTTCATAAGCCGGGCTATTCAAACCTGCTGCAATTCTCCGGTAAACAATGATTCATGGGGCTTAATGCAAATAAACCGATTGCAAACGGCGCGGTTCCGCGCACTTTGCAGCCGGCCCGGTGGGGCGGCCAGCGCCGGATTTCTCCCTTTTTTTGCAGATCTGCAGAATATGGCGTCCCTGTCCTGTTTTAAAAATAAGCCAGGCTGCCATTTTTGTTTTTCTTTTGTCTGAAAATTTTAATAAAACTGTCTGAGAATGTGGGAGAGGCGGCTGGAAAGCAGAGGGGGCACCCGAAGGGTTGGCTTTTTTCCTTTTCTTTGGCGAGAGCCGCGAGCCTTTCGGGGAGGTGAGACACAATGCGATTGCACTTTAAAGAAAAAAAAAAAAGGAAGCCGCTAGGAGATTTGGAGGGGAGGGCTGGGAATTTAAAGTTAACTCCGAAACTTTTTTTTTTTAAGCTTTTTTTGGGGGAAGGCGGTGAAATACCGCGAAAGGATCTCCGGGCCCATTTCTACCCTCAGCCAGCTACCTTTACGGGATTTTTGGGGAAAGTTAACTGATGGTTTCCTCCTAACTGCGCCGGGAATGCGGAGGGTTGAAGATGGGGGTTTTAGGGAGCCAGCAGACGTCTTTTGGAAGAGCCTCTATCAAAATGGCATTGAAAGGAATGATATCCCTAGATTTGGGGGAGAAGACTGGCAATAGGGGATGGAGTGGGCCTGGAGTTTCCATCTAAGGCCCCTGACTTGAGGAAATAGCATGGCCCCCACCCCAAACCTTGCCCCTGGGTGGTGTGGACCTCTCCTAGCTGTGTATATAGTGTGGGCCTGCTTCCTTCATGGGTGGCCTAGCATCGTTAGGTAGCAATTTTGCACTGGGCTCTGGGTAACCCCTAGACCCTTCGGGCAAGTGTGCTTGGTGGTTTGCCGTTGGAAAATCCCTTCCCGGGCCTGGTGGGCCTCCTGACCCCCCACAGTGGCATGAATGCCCAGCTGTGGGCTCTGGGCTGGGTGCATGCCTGCAGCCCCTGTCTGAGAGGAGGGGCCTTGCAGTTCTAGGATTCGCAACCTTCCCACTTTTGTGTACTCTTACCCCTTTCTGCCACCCCTGCCCCAGACCCTGGAGGCTCTTCTGTTGGAGGTAGTGTGGACTTTGGTTAAGTTCCTGACATATCTCACTGGACAGGTCAGGGCCTGCTAGCTCTATGACTGCAGAAAGGATTGAAGTTCAGGCCCCAAAAGTCTGGGGTGGTTGGGACAACCTGAGGAACAGTTGGTCCTGGTAGAAAGCTTTCCCTTTTGGGAAAGTTAGTTTGTCTTAGGCGAACCTTTTGCTCTAGGACACCCCTCAAACCTCACTTGTGGTCTGTGTCCTGGCTCTGCTGGTCAGAGTGAGCTCCTGGAGAACAGAGTCAAGGGCTGGACGCTGGGTTCAGGGCTACAGAACTTGATGTGCCTGGGCCAGAGGGGACCAAGCTGACCAGTTTTCAGGAGGTTTAACAGGTCCAGAGAGGGGAAGTGACTCGCCCAGTTAGAAGGGAAGCTGAGACAGGACCTAGATATGTAGGCCTCCATTTGTAGACTCTCCACTGTTCTCCTTTCGGGCTCTTGGCCCAAGTGGAAGCTTTGTTTGGGACAGAACTGCACTGGAATGTGACAGCCCACCTCTCACCTTGTATCCCCATCGGAATCCCTTCTTCTGGAATTGCATAGCGTGGTGCGTGGTTGTTATCACACCCGTTCGTCCAGAAATTTGGTGGAATTGAAGTTGTCCGAGGTGGGGAACAGCATCCTCATTTAAAAGTTAGACAAGTGAGGCTTGAGGAGATTGAACCGTAGCAGAGGATGGCTTAAGTTCAGGCCCACAGACTCCTTGTCTTGGGCCTTTTCCTAGAAGAATTGGTACTTGTGGACAGGACTATTTTCCACCTTCTAGTTTTTTTATCATATGTTTAACTGTAAGAATGGGGAGTAGCTGCTAATGGTGGTGGTGGTGGTGTGCCGTGAACTCGGTTCCGACTCATAGTGACCCTGTACAGGGTTTATGAGACTGTAAATTTTTAAGGGAGCAGAAAGCCTCATTGTTCTCTGGTAACGTAATGGTTATGAGTTGGGTTGCTAACTAACCTCAAGGTCAGCAGTTTGAAACTATCAGTAGTTCCGCGGGAGAAAGATGAGGCTTTTTGCTCTCGTAAAGATTTACAGCTTCGGAAACCCTATATAGTGTCGCTATGGGTCAAAACTGACTCCACGGCAGTTAACAACAAGTTTTTGTATTAGAATCTTTCTGATTCTTGTGCTAAGTCTGGTGTTAACTGCCATTGAGTCAGTTCTGACTCATAGTGACCCTGTATAGGGTTCCTGAGGAGCAGCTGATGGGTTTGAAACACTAATGATGGTATAAAAATCCAGAGACCTACCCCACAAAGGAAGTCAGCATTGCAAGGGCCTGGAGAAGCCATCTGTGCTCAGAGAAGGGGAGCCATTGGCTTGAAGTCATCCAGTGATTTGAATCCCATCTAGGACCAGATGCCTGGCCTCTTAGGTACTTGAGGCTGTAGGACTATCAGCAGATAGTGAACCACTGTACCCACTGCCAGCATCCAATGAGTTCAGGAGACCCTTGAACACTTGATTTGTCCCAGCGGCTGAGCACTGGGCTATCTGGAGACAACATGGCCCTGGGGTATAGGTTAGGCATGGGTCTGAAGCTAGCCTGGCTCCACACATTCTCTGCAGACATTTAACTGCTTGGAGTCCTGGTGTGGTGTGTGGGTTAATGCGTCAGACTGCAAAGCCGTTTGAACTGCGAGGTCGGCAGTTCAAGCTCACCAGTCGCTCCTCGGAAACCCCTATACAGGGTCACTATGGGTCGGAACCGACTTGACGGCACTTAGCAACAACAACTTCTCAGAAATGTGAGGAGTCATCCATCCCTTCATTGGTTCATTTACCTGCCATTGAATAGTTTGTTCATTCATTTATTTGCTAGATCACTCCTTTATTACTTCACTGGGCATTCATTCATTTTTCAGCCAGTTATTTCAGCTGGATTGGATGTATCCATCCATTCATCTGTCCAGTGCCTGAATCATCCAGCCTAGGTTAGACACTGACATGTAAGATAAAAGTGCAGGCCTTCAGGCTTTATTGCCAACAGGGAAGAAGAGGTGAGACTGCAGGTGCAGAAAGCACTAGCCAGGGCAGTATTCAATGGGTGCCTACCGGAGTCCCCAGGGAAGGTCTCTTGATAAAGAAGAGGAAGCTTGGAAACAAAGGATTTGCACAGACCATCCTGATGGTGGATTTAAATCCCATTTGTGCCACATTTTGTATGACCTTAGGTACATTATCCCCCACTCTGAGCTTTGATTTCCTCATCTCTAGAATGGGAGCTCTGGTAGCATAGCGGTTACGAATCAGGCTGCAAACCTTAAGGTCAGCAGTTCGAAACTAGCAGCTGCTCTGCAGGAGAAAGATGAGGCTTTCTACTCCCGTAAAGATTTACAGCCTCGGAAACTCTGTACAGGGTCACTATGGGTCGGAACCGACTCGATGGCACTTAACAATAATAACAATAGAATAGGGTACTCTCTTACGAGTTGTTAGGAGTAATAATGACAGTGTCTGGGGTGTCTCCTCACCCTGGCTGGATGCTTGGTTCAGTATACACCATCTGAATTTTGAGGATTGTTCATTATCCTGTCTTGATTTTGACAAACATCATGGTTGTTACAGAAGGAATAAGTGATCTGGGGACCCTGAAAGCCTTGCTCAGCTTGTGTTCCCACACCCCACCCCTATGAAATGTTTCTGAGGTTTCCCTAGATATTTAGAAGGAAAAAATAATCCAGAGTCCTTTCTGGGCCAAGTGTATAAGGTTTGACCCCTATGACCTCTCAGCCTTAAGTCTCCTTACCTCCAGCCACTGCAGCTTATTTTTTGGCCTTGAGTTTACAAAGCTGGTTAGCAGGGCCTTTGCATGTGCTATTCCTCTGCCTGAAATGCTTTTCGGTAAATATTTGCATGACTGGCACCTTATTTCACAAGTCTCAACTCAGATGTCACCTCCTCAGAGGGTCTTCCCTGACCACATGCCTTAAAGCCACTTCTCACTGTCATTCTCAGTCACACCATCCTCTTTCTATTTCCTCTTGTGGCTTTTATGAGCATCTGAAATGATCTCATTTGCTCCTTGGAACCAACTGACAGTATTTAACAACAACAAATTATTTATTTGCGTTTCTTTCCTGTCTACACCTCTGGAACATTCTTAAGCCCCATGCAGATGAATGAGCAGGTGGAGTTAGCACTTTAGTTGTTAAATGCTGTCTAGTGGGTTCTGACTCATATTGACCTTGTGTAGGGATTCTAAGGAGTGGCTGGTGGATTTGAACCACCAACCTTGTGGTTGGCAGTTCAATTCTTATCCTACAGCGTCACACCAGGACTCTGGGGGTTTTCGTAAAGGGGAGGAAATGCGTAAGGCCCAGGTGTAGCAGCAGCCATGGCAGCTGGGCAGGGCCTGGGAGATGAAGTTACACTGAGATCTGCCCTCCCCTTCCCCAGGGAGGCTTGGGCTGTTGTTAGGAAATAATGAGATGATTAAATCACAGAACTTAAGAATCCCAGACTCTTCCAGTCTCAGAACCCAAACATCCAAGGCGCTTTCCATCTTAGAACCTTTGACATTTGGGAGACTTAGCATGATATTGGATTTGGAATTTAACAAAGTGGACTCTCACAGTCTTATGTATTGAAAGTATGGAGTGTTCACTTTGTGCCAGGCCATATTCTAATAGGCTTTATAGGTTTTAAGAAAAACCAAATTCACTGTCTTAGAATTTATTCTGATTGGTGGTGACCCCATGTGTTCAGAGAATTGCTTCATAGACTTTCATGGCTGTATTTTTATGGGGTGTCCTGGTATAATGCTGTGGGTTAATGCACTGGGTTGCAAGGCTGGTTTGAGCTGAAGGTTGATGGTTCATGCTCACTATTTGTTCCTTGGAAACCCTATACAGGATTACTATGAGTCGGAACTGACTCGAAGGCACTTAACAACAACAACAACAACAACAACAACTATCTTTATGAAAGCAGATCACCAGACCATTTTTCCAAAGTGTCAACCTTTAGGTTGTTGTTGGTGTGAAGTACTGTCGAGTCAGTTCTGACCCATAGCGACTCTATGTAAGGTTTCCAAGGAGCAGCTGGTGAGCTT
Organism: Chrysochloris asiatica; assembly: GCF_000296735.1. NCBI lineage: Eukaryota > Metazoa > Chordata > Mammalia > Afrosoricida > Chrysochloridae > Chrysochloris > Chrysochloris asiatica. The sequence goes on along the minus strand of NW_006408565.1, from coordinate 1,556,697 downwards.
GAACTGCCAACCTTGCAGTTCAAACCCATAGCGACCGTATATAGGGTTTCTGAGGAGCAGCTGGTGAGCTTGAACCACCAACCTTGCAGTTCAGACCCATAGCGACCCTATATAGGGTTTCTGAGGAGCAGCTGGTGAGCCTGAACTGCCGACCTTGCAGTTCAAATGGCTTTGCAATCTGGCACATTAACCCACCAGTAGTCAAGTGCAAACTGTGTCACACAGGGACCTTTCCTCATTGTTGCTAAGTGCTGTTGAGTCAGTTCTGACTCATAGTGACCCTGTTATAGGGTTTCCAAGAAGTGGTTGGTGGGCTTGAACTGCTGACCTTGTGGTTAGCCATCCAATGCTTATCCTATACCACTACATTATTCCTCGTTGTTGTTGGCGTGAAGTGCTGTTGAGTTGGTTCCAACTCATTTCAACCCTGTATAGGGTTTCTGAGGCTATGTGTCTTTGCAGGAGCAGAAAGCTTCATCTTTCTTCTGTGGAGCGACTGGTGGGCTCCAACCGCTGACCTTGTGATTCACAGTCCAGTGCATATCACACATGGTCCCCTTCTCATTGTTGTTGTTGTTAAGTGCCATCGAGTTGGTTCCAACTTTACAACCCTGTAAAGGGCTTCCTAAGAGCAGCTAGCAGGTTTGAACTGCCGACCTTGCAGTTTAGTGGTCCAGTGCTTATCCCACAGTGCCACACCAAGACTCTTTGTTGTTTCCACCCCCATTTTACTGATGAGGAAACTGAGGCAGAGAGGGCTTAGGTAACTTGCCTGAGTTCATAGAGCTAGTAAGTGGTGTTACTGGGATTTGAACCCAGCATATGGCCTCAAAGCTCATATCAGTTCCTTCTTAGAATCCTTCAGCTGTTGAGGGAAAGCCTAACATCACCCAACCACTGGACAAAGCAGGCATCCCCTTCAACATCTTTAACAATAGGGCTTCTCATCCCTGCCAAAAACCCCCTCTAGTGGGATTTCTCCCTTCATCCTCCCATTGCCAGATAGTTCTCAGCGCTAGAGAGACTCCTCTTTACTGAATGTTCAGGGCACCCACCTGCACCCACCCCCACCCCCAGATTAACAACCGGACAGGAATAAGAGGGTTAGAATCACCCAGCCTGTTACCTTGTAACTTCAGGGCTTCAGTTGCCTCTTTCTTCCCACTTGGCTGGTGAGCTATGGAGGGCAAGCAGCTTCGTGCTCAGTGTTGAATGTATGAATGAATAAATGAATGAATGAACACATGCACCCAGAATGTTTGGCTCCTCTGTGTTTCATGAGCCCCTCTTATCTCTGCAGTAATGTGTGGGGCCATTGTCTAGGGTCTTGGCCAGGCTTAGTGTCCTGGGGGAAGAAGACATGGTTACTCGTAGCCCAATGATGCCTATATGCGAGGGTCTGTACGTGCATAGTTCTTGAGGACTCATGGGAGACCTAGACTCACGCACTATTGGAAGGGTGGACGTCATAGAGATGTAGTGAAGCCTCACTCACTTACTGGGGGAACTAAATCAGGAAGGGAGGAGTGGCCTTGTCCAAGGCCACACCCACCTCCTGATGCTCCCCAGGAATCAAGGGGTCACACAGTGTCTGTGCTGGGGTTCAAGAGCGGGAAGAAGCCCTCGTTGAGGAATCTGTTCCAGGTGCTCTTTAGTCTCACCTCTGCAGTGGGGGCTAGCTGCTGTGAGCATTGCTGAGGCGAGCTGAGGGCCCAGCCCTGGGCTGGGATCTGGGAAGTGGGCTGTGGTGGAAGTGCACTGGGAGCTGTGTTGTGGGACAGTTTCTTGGAACCTGGGGCTGGAGCTGGAGCTGAGTTTAGGAGGCTGGGTAGGAATTAGGGAGGTGGCTGTGGAGTGAAGTATGTTGGGCAATGTGTGTATGTGGGGAAGGCTAAGGGATTTGACTCTGGCCTCAATGGGCCCTGCTTTGTTCCTGTCTCCTCTTGTGGCCATAAGAATGTCTTTGTTGTTGTTATTGTTGTTGTTAAGTGCCGTCGAGTCGGTTCCGACCCATAGCGACCCTGTACAGGGTTTCCGAGGGTGTAAATCTTTACAGGAGTAGAAAGCCTCATCTTTCTCCTGTGGAGCCACTGGTAGTTTCGAACCACTGACCTTAAGGTTCGCAGCCCGATTCGTAACCACTACGCTACTATTTGGGTCTTTTTCTGGGCTTTGGACGAAGGCGTCAGGATCCTTGCTCTGGGTTCTGTGGGGGTGGGGCACCACCAGACCTACTCAAACACCAGTGCTCACACAGATCCATATTATCAGTTATCCCATGCCCAACCCGACCCTACCCACCACTCCATCATGACTAATTTGGAGAGCTCGCCTGCTCTTTCAGAAACACCAGAACTGCTCAGGAGACATGTTGGCCGGTGTGTGTGCTGTATACATGATACACACATAGCACACAGGAACCCACACATACCATTCTTGACAACCCCAGGTTTACATGTACATACAAAAGACCTTCAAAAAGCTTGTGCGAAAATGAATTTGAAAGAAAAAGGAATGTTTTCACAAACTCTTTGAAGCCCTCTTGTAGATTCCTGTAGGCCCTCCCAGGAAACTCCACATACCACCATGTTTCTGCTGTACCTTGTGTTTGTTCATCCTCCTCACACACTATGGCTCTCACTCAGGCAAACTCGGGCTCTCCTGTGCTTTCCACACTCACGTGCAACCTGCATGTACACATTCCTTTACACCAGAAGACTGCAGCTCCACATTCTAGGCCTTGCATACAGCCCCCAGGTTTACCCTCAGGCACCCACACCCAGTACGTACCAGCACCCGCCTGATCTCCTTGGAGTGGTGCAGCAGGCAACCCATTTCCATCTTCCGCCTCCACCCAGCAGAATTTCTTAAGCATTTACTATATACCAGATCCTGTGCTAGATACTGGGGATGGTTGTGAGGAAAACTGACATGGCCTGCTTGGGGGTGGGGGGTATGGGGGGGAGACAGACATCATATAAAAGGTCACACCAATATGATTATGGATTTGGGTAAATCGATGGGAAGGAATTTTTCCATGATGAAGGCTTCCCTCTAGCTTCACGCTTTAGGTTTATTGTGTGAAGGATGATAATGGTGTATGGGGTGGTGGTGGTGGTATCTGAACAGTGACCTGAAGCTAACTAGGTGAAAGGCATTCCAGGCAGAGGGAACAACCTAGGCAAAGGCCCTGAGGTGGGGACGCACATGGCATAATCAAGATGGCAGCCTCTTGAGCAGGGTGCAGGGGAAGGAGGGTGTAAAAGATGAAGTGGGTGGGGCCTGGCCTAGTGGTAGGTATTCCCTAACCTGTTTGCCCCCATGCACTCTTCCACCCTAACGCTCCCTATCCCTCTCTCTGAGCAATCCAACTTTCTCCTCACTGCCTGCCCAGGGTCCACTCTGCCTCCGGCCTCCATACTGGGCCTGAGCCTTTCAGACCTGTCCCACAGGCATCCTGTCCCAGGACCCTGAGATACAATGTTGTTGTTAAGTGCCATCGAGTCCACTCTGACCCATAGTGACCCTGTACAGGGTTTCCCAGAAGCAGCTGGTGAGCTTGAACTGCGCCTTTACAGTCTGGTGCGTTAACCCACAGCCGTGGTGACCACCGGCCTGAGGTTCCCAGCACAGGACTCCTGGTGGCCAGGCCAGAAGCTAGGGTTCAGGAGTCTGCTTTCCTGTTTTGAATTAATCCCAAACCCAAACCCAAACCTCTGCCAGTCAGCACAGCAGTCCTATGGTTCCTGTAAGCTGCCCAGAGCAGCTGCAGCCCTTCTCACTGCCCCAACCATGTTAGCATACTGGTTGCTCATCTCTGGAATACTTTGGGGGAGGGAGCCCTGGTGGCACAGTGGTGAAGCATTCAACTGCTAACCAAAAGGCCAGTAGTTTGAACCCACCAGACACCCTGTGGGAGAAAGAGGTGGCAGTGCACATGTGTAAAGGTCACAGAGCCTTGGAAACGCTATAAGGCCATTCTCTGTCCTGTGGAATCACTATGAATCTGAATGGACTCAGTGGTAACAGGTTTGGGCTTTTGGTTTCCCTTATACCTCAGAGAGGAGTTCTGGTATCGTAGTGGTTATGAATCCAGCTGCTAACCTCAAGGTTGGCAGCTCGGAGCTACCAGCTGTTCCATGGGAGAAAGATGAGGCTTTCTGCTCCCGTAAAGATTTACAGCCTCGGAAACCCTGTGCTGGGTCACTATGAGTCGGAACCGACTCCACGGTACGTAACAAAACATGCCTTAGAGAATCTAACACCAATCTTCACTGTGTGCTAGCCATATTCTGAAGACTTTGTAATTCAGTTCTCAACAACAGCCTTGTGGAAATACTATGACCATCTCCAGTTTACTGATGAAATAACTGAGGCTTGGGGATTTTGGACATAAGCTTAACTTTAAACCTGGGCTTGCTGAGTACCCCTGAGTTGCCTCATTGCCCCACTGAGGCAATGTTTTACTTGAACTGCTTCCTTTTATAGAGGAGGAAATGGAGGCTCAGAGAGGGAGTGGACTTGCCAAAGTCACACAGTGAGGGTTTCAGTGCCCTCAAACACTTGTCACACTGCGTGACTTTGGGCAAATTACGTATCTCTCTTAATTTCATTCCTGACTCCTAAAAGGAAGAGGTTACCATAGATGCCAGAGTGGGGACCTTTAGGGGACTGGAGGGCTGGTACCCTGGAGGTTGGCTTTGTAATAAGTCATTAAGCTGTTTTACTCTTAAGTATCTTTCTGAATTTCTCGTTATATTTTGAAATGCTTAGAGCATCTGCTCGGGGTGTGTAAGTGGTAGGAAGAGAGCCACTTCTTAAGTGCCTGGTGAGTAACTATCATTATCATTTTGTGCTGGCAGCAATGCTCTATGGGGTCAGGAGCTGGAGGTTACTGGGGTAAAATGAGGTAGAGAGGGAAATGTGTTTAAAACATTCTCTCAGCCCTGAGAAAGATATATTGGACCATTCCCCAGATGAGGGCCGGCAGTCGGGCACTAAAGGGGGTCGCTGCCCTGGGTGGGCTGAGGAGGAGGCAACTTCCCAGCTCTCACTGACCGGGGGGGCCAGGCACCCACCCCCACCCCACACCCCCATTTGATCAACTCTGCCATCACAATGAAAACAGGCCTTCCCAGGGCGGAAACCTGGCCTAATTGGATCCAGGGTCCTAGGGAACCTAACTCCTCACAGGAAATTCCCAGGAGTAAATTTCTAGGCTGGCCTGGCCTGGCCTGACTGGGGGGCTTTGGGATTGAGGTAGGGGACAGCAGCTGAGGCTCTGGGATCTAGGCTTTGTGGAATCTGGGCATATGGAGGGCAGGGGTCATGGGAGCCAAACTTTGGACACGGGGACTTTGATTCTGGAAAATGAGAAACCTCAGCTTCTCTCTCTGGCCTTCACTTGCTTGTCTTCCCATAGGCCATGCTTCTGGCCCTATAACGGCCTATCCAACAAAAGCCTTGACTTCAGCCCTCCCCAGCTCAGGGACCTCTCATAACCCTCCTCAGCCTTAGCCTGGAGCTCAGGTTCTTTATGGACTGCCCCTGGCTCCCTTCTCCTCTCTTCCACTTCAAGCTCCTGCTCTCTGCCTGCAGCAGACCCAGCCCGCTTTCCTGCCCTTTCACCTGCTGAACCCTTTTCTGGTGTTGCTCTTTTGAAATCTCCCCTTCCCCCATCTGTACGTCCCACCGTCTACAAGTCTTGATTTTTCCCTCATGGGTGGAACTCACCTTCTTGGGTGTATTCCCACCTCCTCCCAGCACAGTTTATTGCCTCTCCTGGGCCGGGGAGTCATGTTTGAGAAACCTTTGTGACCCCAGGAAGTCTAGCAGTTTTCCATGCTTTGTACACACTGCCTTTCTGCTCAGAATGCTCTCCTGGCTAACTTTTCAGCTTCCAAGTGTCCCTCTGCCCCAGGAAATCCCCTCTTCTCAGTGATGCATTCAGAGAATTGAGCGCCTAGTGTGGGCTGAGCTCTTAAACACCCAATCTGTGGTGACTGCCCTTGTGAGTGATGGATCCTTGGGAGTATTTGAAGGGGCAGTACAAAGGCGGAGGGTCAGAGAAACAAGAGGAAGACCCCCAGCGAGATGGATTGGCAAAGTGGCAGCATCAGTGGGCTCAAGCATGGCAACAATTGTGAGGTTGGCCCAGGATCGGGCAGTGTTTCGTTCTGCTGTGCATAAGGTGGCTGTGAGTCGATGGCACCTAACAACAACAAAGGTGTGGTGAAAAGAATGCAGGGGACTATGGGATCAGAAAATAGGGAGGCTTGGCTCCTGTTGGAAATGGAAAGTAACCTTTAAGCTGAGTGAGACCTGGCAGAAGAGCAAGTGAGCTCTGGGACCATGTGGGGGTGCACCCAAGAACCAGATTCTGGAGGCGCTCACAGCTCTCTCACAGCACCACACAGAGGCACAGCTGGGCAATGCAGGGACAGTGGTGGTATCCCAGGGAGCTCAGAGGAGCTGCTCCAAATGCAGCCTGGGAGTGGGTGGTGATCAGGAAGATTTCCCCCAAGGTGTTGATACCCTAGCCAAGTTAAGCTGGTTGATGGAAACCTGGCAGGAGTCCAGCTGGGCGGTGTGGCCTGGTGGTGGGCACAGCCTGCAGGTGGTGTGGTGGGGCTGGAGTGAGGGGCGTTATGAGACTATACCTGCTGGGATGAATGTGGCAGATGGGGTCCCCCGGGTACCAGGCTGGGGAGTGTGAACTGCACCCTGAAAGTGAAGGGAACTCGAGAGGGATTTTAAGCTAGAGAGTAAGTGACGTGGTCAGACTTTCCTCAGCATGGCTCTCTCCAGTGACACCAACTAACTGTACCCCCTACAAGGGGACCCTTCTTGACTCGACTCTTGGGCTGGGTCTGGAGTGGGGCTCTGGGTGTGCTGTGGACCTCTGAGCCTCTGAGCCCCTTTTTCCTGCTCACAAACCTTCGGGGCCTGAGGCAGAAACCCCTGTGGGTTGCTAAGAGTGGAAAGGAGCTTAGGAACAGTGACTTGTTAGGCCAAAGTTTGCTGAATGTTTAGTTTTATTTAAAATATTCCTTTAAAAAGCCACTTAACCAGCCTGCAGGAAATTCAGAGAATAGGGAAATTAAATGTACAGCAAACCCAAGCCTGAAACACCACTGTTGTTAGCTTTTTGATATTTCTTTCCACTGTCCTCCAAACACTGGTAGCGTAGTGGTTACAAGTCAAGCTGCTAATCTCATGGAAATTACAGTCCATTCCATGGTAGAAAGATGAGGCATTCTGCTCCCGTAAAGATTTATAGCCTCGGAAACCTTATAATAGAGTCACTATGAGTCGGAACTGACTCCACGGCACATAACCACCACTATATATATATATATATATTGCGCTGTGGGTTAATGCGCCAGACTGAAAGGTTGGTGGTTCAAGCTCACCAGATGCTCCTTAGAAACACTATATATGGTCACTATGGGTCAGAACCAACTCGACGGCACTTAACAACAACAACAACACACAACGCACATATATAATATACACATACATACGTATATTACTCTAAGGAGTCCTGGTGTGTGTTAATGCCCTGGACCGCAAAGTTGGTTTGAACTGAAAGGTCAGCAGTTCAAGCTCACCAGCCACTCCTCAGAAACCCTATACAGGGTCGCTATGGGTTGGAACCAACTTTACGGCACTTAACAACAATAAGGTCCATAAGAGTCCAGGTGTGGCACTATAGATAGAATAAGCACTGGACCCTCAAGGTCAGCGATTCAAACCCAGTAGCTACTCCTCGGAAACCCTATAGAAAGAATATCGCTATGAATCAGAACTGATTTGATGGCACTTAAAACAACAACGCAGTCCCTAAAGCAAGAAGACCAAATTAATTGCTAATTGTTAATTGACTGAGACTAAATTTGTATGGAAACAGATAGCCTCTTCTTTCTAGCTCAGAGCAGCTGGTGGATTTGAACTGCTGACCTTGTGTTTAGCAGCCCAACATTTAACCCACAGCTCTACTAGGGCTCCTAGGTCCCTAAACCAAAGCCAAAACCACTGCCATCAAGACTATTTACTGACTCATAGTGACCCTATATAGGGTTTTTGAGACTGTAAATCTTTATAGCAGCCAGTAGTGCCGTCTTTCTCCCATGAAGCCACTGGTGGATTTGAATTGCCAACCTTGTTGTTAACAGTCCAGTGTATATCCTACAACACCACGAAGGCTCCTTCCTAAGGTCCATGTTATTGCTAAGTGCCATTGAGCCCGTTCTAACTTACCGCGACCCTGTATTGAGTTTCCGAAGAGTGGCCATCTTATGGTCCCTGTTGTTAGGTGACTTTGCATCGGTACACAACAGAACAAAACACTGCTCAGTCCTGCACTGTGCCCAAGCTCCCTAGGTGGTGTAAATAGTTTGCTGCTAACTGCTAGCTTTAAAGATTGGCGGTTTGAACCTACCCACAGAAGCATGGGAGCAAAACCTGACAATCTGCTCTCATTAATCTTATAACCAAGAGAATCCTATGGGACAGGTCCTACTCTGTACCCCATGGGGTCATGTGAGTCAGATTAGACTTAACAACTACTAAAACAACAGCATCATTGTTCTATGTATAAATATAATTTTTTTACCCTCTTTTGTTCTTCTCTCTTATCCCTTCTGAACTCTGTCCTTGGGCGAATACTGCCCTTTTGATCTCAGATGATTGCATATTCCAAGTAGTGTGGACCTCCCTAGTGTATTGTCCCCTTTCTAGATGTACGTATAAATTTTATCTTGATTATTTTCTCCTGACTTGTATCAAAAGTATTTTCTAAACACCCACAGGGTCGCTTTTAATCCTTTTAAATCCTTTTAGTGTCAGGGTAAAAGCATGGGTTCAAATCATAGGCTTCCTGTTTGTCTCTAGACAAGTTACCTAATCTCTCGGTACCTCAATTCCTTGTAAGGTTGATAAGAATATTAAATGAGTCGTTACCAAATCAGTAAACCTTAGGCATTATGAAGCAGTTGACACTGTGTAACTGTGTAATATAGTATACAGAGCCAAGCGGCTGTTTAAAAAATTGGGCTGTTCAGGTTTTTGCTATTGTAAAAAATAAACAAACACTTCATAAAGCTGTGTACATAAAGCTTTTTCTATATTTGAGTTAATTCCTAGGGATAGATGGCCAAGAATGGGATCACTCGGCCAGCAGGTCTGAAAAGTGTTCAAGCTCTTGACACATGTGCCAGATTGCTTTCAGAAATGATTGTTCCGTTTTACACTCCCACCGATAACGCTCGACAGTTCTTAGGTGCCATCCAGTTGGTTTTGACTCACAGCAACCCTGTAAAGGGTTTCCAAGGCTGTAAATCTTTATGGGAACAGAAAGGTCTTTCTCCTGAGGAGCAGCTGATGGGTTTGAACTGCCAACCTTGCAATTATCTGCGCAGCCCAGAAGCTGACTACCGAGGGGTAAGTTAGAGTTAGGGCAAGAGTGCAGGGCACAGATAGTAAGAGTTTTTCTCTCATACTTAATATTATCTGGAGGGACTAATCCTTGGAGGACATCATGCTTAGTAAAGTGGAGTGTCAGTTAAAAAGAGGAAGACCCCCAATGAGATAGATGGATTGGCACAGGGCAACAGCAATGGGTTCAAGTGTAACAACAACAATTGTGAGAATTGTGCAGGACTGGGCAGTGTTTCTGTCTGTTATGCATTGGGTCACTGTGAGTTGGAACTGATCTAACAGCAACAATGGTCAAGTTAAGGAAGGAAGGACTGAGGGCTCCAGGCAGAGAAGCAGCCTGGTTGAAGTGAGGAAATGCAAAGGGAAACAGAGCATTTGGGGAACTGGGAGACTCAGTTTGGCTAGGCAGAGTGTGAAGCCAAAGAGGTCAGCAGTGGCCAAACATGCAAGGTCCAAGGAGTCCAGACATTTTCTGTAGGGAAGTGGGGAGCCATGGAAGGTACTAAGCAGAGGAGGTCTGTGATCTCATTCGCATTTTAGAAAGAGCTCTGTGATTGCAGTAGGAAAATGGAATGGAGGATGTGAAGGGGAAGTGGGGAAACTTCAGAGGGGGGCTCTTGGAGTAACTGAGGCCAGAAATGAAGGGGACCTGGATTGAGGCAGGGGAGGTGGTGGAATCCTAACCAGAATCAAAGGCTGAACGTCACTTCCAGGCAACCCTTCATGACACCCCCAAACTTCAGAAGGTCTGTGCAGGGTTTGGCATTCAACCATTAAGCGGATCCTGACTCCTTCCTGCTCTTCTGTGCCTCTGGACCCTCCCCCATGAGCTACTAACCACTTTCTTTTTTAAGAATAAATTGATTGTTTTCATTATAAAAGCAACTGAAGCACATTACAGAGAATTTGGAAATCAGAAAAACAAAGACAAAACCCAGCTCAGCTCCAGCCACCACCCCCAGCACTCCAGCCTCCCTCCCAGCGTGGCTCCCTGCAGCTTGCTTTTTCTGACGCAGGTTTTTATTTTGGCTTCCCTATAATCACAGTGTCTGGGCACTTTTGGGTACCACTCTCTCCTGTTTGCTTTGTTGGGAGCTACTTCCCCTATGGCCTTGGGATTCAGACAGATCAATTTAATGTCCAGAATTGGGGATAGAATTTAGCCACACCCCTCTGTCTTAGCCACACCCCTCTGTCTTAGCCATGCCTCACAGCTTTGCTGCTGGTGAGCCTAGTCCTTTTCCATCCTTGGATGCATGTCCTTGTCTGCTTGTCCAGGTCTGTACCTCCCTGGGTGTCCCCTACCCTCATCCCAGGGCCCCCTTTGTGGAACTTGCTAGGCTGGCTTTAAGACCACCCATCCTCTGGAAGAGAGTGATGGAAAGACCTAGTTTCAAATCAAGATGCAACTCTAAATTCAGATAGGTTACTTCTCTGGACCTCAGTTTTCTCATCTGTACAATTAGGTTTATTGTATGCATTGTTTTTGTTGTTGTTATGTGCCATCGAGTCGGTTCCGACCCATAGTGACCCTGTATAGGGTTTCCAAGGAGCAGCTGGTGAGCTTGAACCATCAACCTTGCAGTTCAAACGGCTTTGCAGTCTGGCACATTAACCCACAGCGCCACACCAGGACTCCTAGAAATCCATAATTACATCCTTACACATTGTAAATGTTCAAGAGCTGCTGATGCTGCATGCCATTGAGTCGGTTCTGACTCATAGTGACCCTGTATAGGGTTTCCAAGGCTGCAAATCTTTACAGAAGCAAAAAACCTCATCTTTGGACTGCAGAGCAGCTTGTGGATTCAAACTGCTGTCTTTGTGGTTAGCAACCCAATGCAGAACCCACTACACTACCAGTACTCCTTAAATGTTCAACAAGAGGTAGTTGATATTATTTTACTTTCTAATCTTGCAAAGAATTTCTGGAACCATTTTGGGGCTAGATTCTGGGAATGACAGGTGAGTGAGCACTCACCCCACTCATAAAGAGAGGACGCTCAAGAAAATAATCATCCAAGAGTGTCATGGGCCTCCTGACTCTATCACTTGTTAGCTGTGTGACTTTGGGCAAGTTGGTCAACCTCTCTGAACTGCAATTTCCTCTTCTGTTAAGTGCCTATCTCCTTGAGTCATCAGGAAGATTCAGTACATAATGCATACAGTGCCTGGCACATAGTAAGTGTTGAAATCAATGGTAGCTGTCATTTTATTATTGTTGTCATTGTTATTATTATTCCCATATACAAGGTGCTGTTGGGAACACAGAGGAAGTGACTGACTGGGGGTTCAGGGAAAGCTCCGTAGAAGAGGGAACACTTGAGCTGGGTCTTGAAGGATGAGTAGAAGTTCACCAAGTGGGAAAGGACACTCTAGGTAAGGAGCCTGTGATTCCAGGTTAAAATCTGTCAATGAGGGGTTTGTTCTTTGGGGGATCAAGGTATTTTGTTTATCTCAGCTTCCTTGAGTGTCCCTTCACTGCCTGCAGTGGAGGCCAGCAGGCTTGACTGGAGGCAGTGAAGGGTCTCTGGGATTACCCTGGGGGAGGTGTGAGCCCACCCGCCTATAATAGCACCCACCTGTGTTTCCTGTGTCCTGGTGGCTATGGGTTCCTCCTCATGGGAGTTGCCACATTGCCATCTGTCCATGTTTGGAGCCCCAGGTCTGTGTCTGTCATGTGCTGTGTGTCTGCATGTTTCTGTGGCCCTGTTTGTCCACGTGGGGATCCAGGGAGCCTTCCAAGCCACACCATGAGGGGAAACCTGCACGCTCTTTCTTGGCCTCCAGTTGTGACAACCCAGCAGGCCTTGCACTTCTTCCTTGGTCATGCTCCCCCTGGCCCAGGTATAGCCCCTGCCTCTCACCTCCGTCCTGCAGGGGCCTCCTAATGGGGTCCTTCTGCTGCCTCCTCACATGGCCTCTTCAGGCCTTTCTACAATCAGCCATCAGATGAGTTTTTCTGAAGCACAAATTCAAGTTCACACACCAGGTCTAGGATTCAGGGATCCATTTCCTAGGTCTGCTCTGGCTGATGGAAGGCTCCTGCCTCATCTCCCATGTCCTAGTCAACAGTGGAATGTTTGTAGCTCCCCTTACATGCATCCTGTGTTGCTTTTTCCCTCTGGGCCTTTGCTCAAGCTGTTGCTTCTGCGGGAATGCTCCCCACTACATCTTTGCCTGGCTAACTCCCACTCATCCTTTAAGACCCAATGCAAGCATCACCTCCTCTGGGAAGTCCTCCCTGATCCCCTCTTTCCAGGCTGGGTCAGGTCCTTGGCTTTGGACTGCTTGTTCCTTACTTGAGAGGAAGGAGCAAGTGACTTGCCCAAGATCACACAACTGGTGAGTTGGAGCCAAGATCTGAATGTGGTATGTTGGGCTCCAAACAAAGCAACTGATTCCCCCAGCTGATGTGAAGTTATTGCAGAAAGGAGAGGAGTGGGTAGATTTGAGAGAGGTTTTGGAAATGGGATCTTTAGGATGTGGCTCATGGTGGATCTGAGGTTGGAATAGAGGGAGGGCAGATGTTGTGATCACTCGTGTGTTTGGTGTGAGCTTCTGGCAGATGGAGATGTCCTGCTCAGAGCTGGGGATGACTGGTGGAGGCACACATCTTAGGGAAGGACCAAGGCCAAGTAGATTTGCAGGGGACAGGGAGGTATTTGGGAGAGGAGCTTCAGGGAGAGACCTGGGCTGGAGATGGAGATAAGGGAGTTGGCTAGTATTGAAAGTCCTAGGGTGGAGGGTCCACCCAGGAACTGAAGCCAGTCTGGGGAGAAGAGGATCCCTGTCCATCGCTGTGTTGGGAAGATGAAGACAGAGGAGGAGGAACCTATGACACACAGAGCTTCTCAAAGTGCTCCAGTGGCAGGGAGGCCAAGGAGGATGGGCCTTGCAGGTAGTCCATTAACTTTCACCTATGGAGGTCATGTTGGCTCGTGGCAGGTCTCACTTCTGCTTCTTCATCATAGCTTGGAGCATCCAGAGGATAGGGCTTGTTTGATTTGCATTGGGTTCCCTAGCACTGGGCCCTGATTTGACCCAGAGGACATGTCCAGACGAATGAATGGACAGATGGATTAGTGGGTGGATGGGCCAGCTGCCAGCATGACACTATTTTCAGCGCCAGCTCTAGGAGGTGTTTCCTTTATTCGCCCACCCATTCCAACTTTTTCCCACCTTTTAGAGCCAGAAAAAAACACACAAAAAAAGGCAACTTGTTCATTCCCCTGTGAGGAGCAGACCTGCTGGCTCAGGGTTCGTAGCATAGGCTACTTGGCTTCTGCCTGATACTTGAGGCCCTGCCCAGTCTGCCTCATAGCCTGCTGGCCTGGCATTCCTCTCTATGCCTGTCTCTCCAGCATGCCGTCCCAACATCTTAGCACTGCATTTGAGGTGATGCCAGCTGGCTTCTGTGTCTCATCACTTCACCCCTCTCTAGTTCTCCCTGGGGTACCTGTGGCTGGCTGCTCACTGTCCTGAACCTACTTGGCTCATGCTGTTACCTCTGCCTGCACTGCCTTTGGCCTTGTCAACCTGTCCCAAACACTTATCTGACTATGTCTCTACCCCATTAAAAAACCCCATCCTCCAGACAAGATCTGAGTGTGAGGGCCTACCCTTGGCCTGGCTACCCTCCTACCTCACCTCTTGCCATGGCTCACCTGACCCTGACTACAGGGCCCACCATCTCTTGTGCAGGTTGCAAAGATGGATAGTCCCCTCCTGGGCTTGTTGGGGGGCTCAAATGGCACTCTATTTATGGGTTTGCCATTGAGTATGATCTCAGTAAATGTTTGTCCCCTGCTTTACCTCCCCCACACCTGGCACATAGTAGCTGTACACTGGGGGCTGGGTCATTGGCTGAATCACTGAAGCTTAGCCAGGGAAGGATGCAGAAAAGCCAGGCAGAAACTGTGCCGAACAGATGAAGTGACCCTGGCTGCCCTCTCCCTTCTGTGGTGAGGGGTGGTCCCTGCTGTCTAGTCTAGGGGCCTTAATAAGGGCAGAGAGGATGGTCTATCCTAGCTGTGGGGCCCTGGGAACATCCCCCTCTTCCTCACAGCAACCTGACCAGTGTGAATGTCTGGGAAGCCTGAACTTGGAGGTGATGGCTCTCCCAGGGGCGAGGAGCAGGGGCGAGGAGCAGAGCCGAGGGCTAGGGCAAGAACAAGGCACGTAGCCTGTCTCATCCCCATTTTACAGATGAGGAAAACAGGCTGAGAGCCAGTGGCCAACTTTCTGCTTCCATGTGGCCTGGAACAAATATGTCTTGGTGCTGTATTTCTTGGTCTGTGAAATGGGGGTGAACATTCTTTCCTGCTTTTACTTCCTCCTGGGGCTCTGATGAGAATGACAGTGGACAGGGAAGAGTTTTGTGAATTGGCAGCAGCACTTGATGATTGTGTAGGATTGTGTTTCACATGATTCTGATTATTATGCCTTTGTTTATTCATCATTCAACCCATGTTATTGATAACGTCTGAGCTTGGGTCTCAGGGACACCAAGATGAAGGAGACAGGCATCTCTAATCCTCAGGACTGAACCCCAGCTCCTCTTGCTCCCATCCGGAGCCTCCTCAGCCCTGGCTTTACAGCTCAGTCCCAACACGTTTTTCATTATGGACAAGCACAGGGTCGGGACAAGTCCTGAGGAAGTAAGTCCCATAGGAGGTATTGCACCTTGCCACCCTAAGGTAGGGCATGCTCACAGGCCGTGTCGTGCCCTGGACTGCTTCGGGACTGAAGAGCTGGATTTCAGAGTCAGGCAGGTTAGAGTGGGAATCTCAGCTCCGCTTACTCGCTGTGTGACCCTCAGCAAGTCATTCCCTCATTCAAAGCTTCAGTTTCCTCAGTTGTAAAATGGAGATGATGAACAGGCCTGCCTTCCAATGTCAGGGTATTGTTAAATGCCATCGAGTTGGTTCCAGCTGACTCAAAGTGACCCTTGATAGGGTTTCTGAGGAGCAGCTGGTGAGCTTGAACTGCTGACTTTGCGGCTCAAACCGACCTTGCAGTCCAGCGCATTAACCCTTAGTACCAAACCAGGATGACTCCAAAAATCTATGTCCCCTCCTTGTTATTGTTTTAAGGCTTTTCTGAGAAAGAAGTCCCTGGGGCCTTGGGCATTCAGGGTGAGCTCCCTGTGGGGTGGTTCTTGTGTTGGGCAACAAGGGATGGTGTGATGGGGGCAGGTAGCAAGCAAGGGCTGCCTGACTGCCCCAGAGGATGGTATGCTGACCCCTAGCCTGGCCAGCCCAGACCTAAATCAGCCCCTAGGCTGGGAGTGAGGGGCAAGATATTGTTCAATTGGCATGTGAGTATATGCTCAATTCAGGAATGGGGTTAAGGTTTGCAAGCCAACTCCCCAGAGGAACCAGCTTGAGCAAATCTGATTCTAGTCTGGACCCTGTGACACTTAACCTTGTGGTCTTAGACAGGTTTTCTTCTTCCTCCAAGCCTCAGATTCTTCACCTGTAAAATGGGGTGATAATAATTTCTTTCTCCTGTACCTACTTTTCCAGTAAAGATCAAAGGACAGCATTCTTACAAAGCTGCTTTCTGAAGCATTGAGATTAGGCTATGTCCTTATTGTTTTCTCCTGAAACTGCCTGGAATTCCAGTGTTGTTGTTGTTAAGTGCCATTGAGTCAATTCCGACTCATAGCATCCCTGTATAGGGTTTCCAAGGAGCGGCTGATGAGTTTGAACCTCTGACCTTGTGGCTCAAACCGACCTTGACGTCGAGTGCTTATCCTGTGGTGCCACACCAGGAATTTTAGTAGGGGCCAGGAAAAGAGGTTGAAGGCACTTATTTGGATCTTTTCTGTTCCAAATAAATGATTTCATATAAGAAACAATACCAGTTAGGTGAGCAGTTTCTGTAAGAGAAGAATAAATAAAGAGCAAGATTTAATGTCATGGTCCCTGCTAAGTCACTCATGGCTTACTCCAGGGTTGCAAGCAGATTCAAACCCCCTGGAAATCTAAGCTAGCTCTGAAGGCTCATCCTTGATACTGCCCTGGTTGGAAAATCCTTCCAACTGTACAGATCTGCCCCAGAACTTCTCAGAAGTGAAGGTCACTGGCCAGATTGTCACACACTTTTATTAGGGAGCCCTAAACGTCCCATGCTTCAAGTCCCCTCTTTAAGCACACCCTTGCAGGTTAAATGTTTAGCCGTGTTTGTTTCTTGATAATGGTTCTGGAAGAACCATTTCTTGGGTCAAAGGGCAATGGTCAATTTAGGGTTCTGTAAACCATCTGCCAAATTGTCCTTCAGAAAGGTTGTATCTGGTGATCCAGTGTTGCTCCTGTCTAGTAATGAGGATTTCTGAACTGAGGGGCAGCAGTCAGGATGGGATTCTCAATGTTGCCTCCAGGATACCCCCGTTTGTCTCTGGATGGGAGGCTTTTGTGTGGAATTCATGGGTCCATGAGGTTGGCTCTGTAGCCTAAAGTGTCTTTTGTTGTTGTTGTTAAGTGCCATCGAGTCGGTTCCGACTCATAGCAACCCTGTATAGGGTTTCTGAGGAGCAGCTGGTGAGCTTAAACCTCTGATTTTCCAGTTCGAACTGACCTTGCAGTCCAGTGCATTAACCCACAGAGCCACACCAGGACTCATAAAGTGTTCTTGGGGATGGGGATAGGAATTGGTCTGCCATGGTGATGGGGGTTGGAAATACTCTAGCTTGGAGGTGACCTTTGCCCTCTAGAACCCACAGAGGAAGACTCTGGATTCCAGATGTTTCAGTCTGGACCTGGTGCGAGGCATGCTCTGGTGTGGACACTGGCCCGACTTCAGTGGGTGGGCCTCTCTGACGGGAGATCACCCCAGGCCAATGTGTAGGGCCCCCTTCCTTGTGACAGTCCCTCTCTCCCCACAGGATGGCCGAGCCTCGATTTAACAACCCCTACTTCTGGCCCCCTCCTCCCACCATGCCCAGCCAGGTAAGACAGAGC
>NW_006408565.1:1530852-1539180 GCF_000296735.1 Chrysochloris asiatica | reverse complement strand
TGGGAGGGGCCAGGCATGGCCCAAGCCCCCTCAGTCCCTCTCCTCATCTCCCCACAGCTGGACAACCTGGTCCTGATTAACAAGATCAAGGAGCAGCTGATGGCAGAGAAGATCCGGCCACCGCACCTGCCACCCACGTCAGCGTCGTCGCAGCAACCGCTGCTGGTGCCGCCAGCGCCAGCCGAGAGCAGCCAGGCGGTCATGTCACTGCCCAAACTGCAGCAGGTGCCCGGGCTGCACCCTCAGGCTGTGCCTCAGCCGGATGTGGCTCTGCACGCTCGGCCCGCCACCAGCACTGTCACAGGTACGGCTGGGCTGAGGGATGGGTGAGGGTGGGAGTGCTATGACGGCGAGCTCTGGATGGACACCGAGCAGGGTGGGTCTGGGTGCTTAGGGAGGATCAATATGGCTAGGTGAAGGATGGGCAAGGGAAAAGGGGCAGGGTGAGCAAAGACTAGAGGAAGTTCAGAGTAGCCAACCCACCAGACTTCCTCTGACTCAAAACTGCACAAGCGGGGTGAGGACCAGCACTTAGAGACCTTTGGGAATCCTGAGATGCACTTTGACCACACTTGGGGGTTGAGGGAAGACTTCCTTGGAGTGAAACCAGGAAAATGGAGCCGGAAGAGGAGACAGCATGTGTAATGACAGCATGTGTGGAAATCAAGAGTAAACAATCTTGGTGAAAGGAGATGCAGATAGGTCTCTTGGGATACAATAGTGAATAATTGTTCTCAGGACTGATTGTGAGGGTTGGAAATGTAAAGGTAAACGTTTTGTAGCAAAGGGAGGGGAGTGATTGACTTTGCAGTCTAGGAGAGGAGGTCCCTAGGACCATCAATGGAGAAGAGTGGAGAGTGGGACCCTACCCAGAGAAGCAGTGATGCCAGAGATGGAGGCAGAGACGATGACATGGAGAGATGGAGCAGCTGGGGACTTTAGATCCAGAGAGGGAGAGGGGCTGTGTGCTGATGACCCGTGGTGGGGGGGGAGAGGGGGAAGGCGGGCAGGTTTGTAGGGTATATACCCTTTGGTTGGTTGATGATGCATGGAGAGGATTGTAACTATGGCAATGAAACAATATACAATAGGATAAATGTAAAGCTAATGTTCTCCCATGTAAACTATCACATAATTCACAATAAAACATTAAAAGAAAAAAAAGAGTAAACAGTCTTGGACAGGGAGGCCAAATGATAGCAAATAAGGACAGCCGCTAACTCCAGTCTGAGTACCTGTCTGGCTTTACCAATATTTGATTATTACTCCCAGCAGTCCTGTTAGATGAGGTTCCAGGGGTGGGGAAACTTTTTTCTGCCACAATTATACCATCATTTGCGGGCCATACAAAATCATCAATTTAAAAATTAGCCTGCTATATTTGGTCAAACATATAATTAACTCACCCCCAATGTGATGACTGGAGTCCTGGTGTGGGGCTGTGGGTTAAGGCACTGGATGCCAAGGTTGGTTTCAACTGCAAAGTTGGCGGTTCAGGCTCACCAGCTACTCTTCAGAAACCCTATACAGGGTCAATATGAGTTAGAATGAACTCAATGGCACTTAACAACAGCAACAGTGTGGTGACTAACTTCGGTTGCCTTGATAGGGTCAGACTAATGATTTCATGGGGACATGCTCTACCCCTTGGTTAAACCATGGACAGTTTTTTACTTGAAAAACCAGCACTTTCATTCTGTTCAAACTTAAATGTCTCCATTTAGCAGATAAAGAATGGAGGCAGAGAAAGGTCGAGTCACATGAAACCATGGTTTTACAGTTAATGAGTGGCAGAGTCAGGCTTGCTTGCTAGAACCCAAATCTTAACCACCTTTTTTGCTATACATGGTTCTACTGAGGCTAGACAGGAAGCAGGTACTGGATTACGAAGGGCCCTGTGGCTCATGCTAAGGCTGGTGATACAATGGTTAAGTGCTTAACTGCTAACCAAAAGAGCTGTGGTTTGAGCCCACCAGCTACTTCGCAGGAGAAAGATGAGACAGTCTGTCTTGGGAACCCTATGGGGCATACCTGCTCTGCACTAGAGGGTTGCTTCAGGTTGGAATCAACGGCAATGGGGTATGGTTTTATGGTGAGACTTGTTAAAGAGTTCAGACTTTACCCTCTGGCAGAGGGGAGCCATTGAAGGTTTTTTTTTTTTTAAGTAGGGGAGAGAATGATGAGTTTAAAAATCAGTGTCTGGCTGCAGGATGGAGACTGGGTTGGCAGGGGGCAAGTATGGAGGCAGGGAGAGCTGCAGAAGGTGATGGTGACCTGGATGAGGAAGTGACAATAGGGACAGCAGCAGCGAAGGGGAAAGATGGACAAATCTGAGGGACATTGAGGAAGAAGAGTAGACAGGGCTTGGTGCTGGACTGGATGTAGTAGCTCAAGGAGTGGGAGAAGTGAGTGAGACTCCCAGATTTCTGGCCTGGCCAGTGGACAGGGCTGCTGAGATAAGATCACAGGGGGAGGAACAGGGTCAGGGAAGATGAGGAGTCAGTTTGGGACAGGTTGAGGCTGGGATGCCCAAGGGATACCCTGGGGCAGTGTTCAGGGCTGCATCTGCCTAATAGCTGCTTCAGAGCTTGGTGGCCAGACCTTCTCCAGAGGCCATTGCATCCTTCCTTGGCTCCCCCTCCCCGCCTTCTCACTGAGATGTTTCACTTCTCACAGTGAGTTTCCCTGTGGTCCCAGCTGTATTCTGCACATTCCTTTATGGTTTTATTGAATTGATTTTTTCATTATAAAAGTAATATTAAAAAAGTAATATAAGCATATTAAAGGAAATTTGGGGAAAAGAGAAACCAAGAGAGAAAAAAAAAAAAAAAGCCACTTTTATAATTCCCAACTCCTAACCTAGTAGCTCAAAGAGTCTTTTTTAGTCCTTTTTTTTTTTTTTTTTACTGTCTTTTTTTTTTAAATACGTATATGTGTTTTGTGGTAGGGCTGTATGCCTGACTTTAACTTGATTTTCCTATCATAAATGTATTTGTTAGACTTTTTATTATAAAGGCAATGCATAGGCATTATAGACAATTTCAAAATTGTAGACAAGCCAAAAGGAGACAAAAAAAATAGCCTTAGTCCTACTATTGTTAGCATTTTTATATGTTTTCTCCATAATTTGTTTAATTTTATCCTTTAACCACAGATGTGAAAAAATGGGTGAACTCACCAGGCAAAACACTCAAATAATATAGAAGCATATAAATAAAAAATATGAAAATCTTCTTGAACCCAAAAATTCTTCTTCCTTCCCAGGGAGAACCACAATTAGCAGTTTGGCATGTCTCTTCCCAGATCTATTCCTGTGTATTCACATAGACACATTTGTTGTCCATATGAGGGAGTTTCATAAAGTTCATGGAAAAATGGGATGAAAAGATCATAGAATTTTTCCACAAACTTTTAGAAGTCTCCTTGTATATACATGTGAAGTGTGTGTGTGTGAATACATCGGTTCATGATGTTTGTGAGTTCCTTTTTTATACTTTTTGTGTCACTTCACTATGTGTTTGTGGCTCTGTAGTTACTCTGTAATGAGAATGGGCCACATCTGTTTACACTGCCCCCTTTTGAGGAAAAGACCTTGGGTGGTACAAACGGTGAAATGCACAACTACTAGTCAAAAGGTTGGTTGTTGGAACCCACACAGCTGTGCTTAGGAAGAAAGACTTGGTGGTCTGCTTCTGAAAAGCCACAGCCATGTAGACCGTGTAGAATGAAGTTCTGCTCTGCCACTCATCTGGTTGCTCTGCATCAAAATATACTTGATGGTTTTTATTCACTGAGAAAAAATGAGTTGTGAACACACTTTCATCTGATCACAGTTTTGTCTTAAAGTTCTGTATACACAGAGCTTGGTACACTGATGTGAATATTTTTTATAGTAGCTTTCTAGAAGTAGAATTCCTTGGTCAAAAATTATGTATATTTAAAATTTTGATATCTACTGCCAAATTAAGGGAGTCCTAGTATGGTGCTGTAAGATAAGAACTGGACCGCAAGGTTGATTTGAACTACAAGGTAGTGTGGTTCAAACCCATCAGCTATTCCTTGTAAACCCTACTCAGGGTCGCTGGGAGTCAGAACCAACTCGACAGCACTTAACAACATTGCCAAATGAAGGAGCCCTGGTAGCATAGTGGGTTGTGAGTTGTGTAACTGCAAGGTCAGCAGTTGAAATCCTTCAGTCCCTCCTAGGGAGAAAGATGAGACTTTCTGCTCCCGTAAAGACTTACAGCTTCAGAAACTCTATACAAGGGAGTTATGAGTTGGAACTGACTGAGTGGCTCACTACCTCCACCACCATTGCTAAGTTAGCAATGAATTAGAAGACTTGATGCAATTTTTTTTTGTTTAAGGATGCACTCCCCCTGACTGTATGATAGAGCTTATTTCTTCAGTACACCTTCCTGCAAACTCTGGTTATCTGGTTATTATCTTTTTCAGTGCACGGATTTATGGTTTCTTCTGCTAAAAACATAGTTATAACCACATACTAGATGCCATTTTCAATTTTCATCTTTTTCTTCTTAACCTGCTAATTGTAAATATTTTTCTACTTTCCTCATGAAAAACAACAGCCAAAAAAATCCCAAACCCTTTTACTACAGATTTTTTTTAAAAAAATTAAGTTAGTTGTTAAAGAATCAAAAAGAACGGTTAAACATAAAAATAAATAAATAATTAATTCTGCTTAATCCCACCCACCCCCACATCACATTTTGATCACATTTTCCTCCTACTTTGATTTTCTCTCTCATGTGTTTTTTTTTTTTTTTTTACAAACATAACCTCCTTTTTAATAAGCAGTTCAATAAAGGAGATTGATCACTTCGATAATGTACATATTGAACCCTTCGATAATGTACATTTCAGTTGTCTGTAATTTTTTCCATTATAAATAACACAGAGTAAACATCTTTGTGTGTCGGTCTTTAGCTGTGGTTTGAATGGTTTTCAGAGTGCTTCGCCTGGGTAGTTAACTTCTGAATGATACCAGGGGCACACCACTGGTGGCTAGATGGTCCAGGGTTGCGCTGGCCTTTCCAGCTGCCCTTCAGCCCTGTTTCTTCCCTTTGTGTCTTCATAGGTTTGGGGCTCTCTTCCCGGACCCCTGCTGTGAGCACATCTGAGTCAAGCGCAGGCACGGGTACCAGCACCCCATCCACACCCACCACCACCAGCCAGAGCCGCCTCATCGCCTCATCCCCCACCCTCATCTCAGGGATCACCAGCCCCCCCCTCCTGGACTCCATCAAGACAATCCAGGGCCACGGCCTGCTTGGCCCCCCCAAGGCTGAGCGAGGCCGAAAAAAGATCAAGGCGGAGAACCCAGGGGGGCCTCCTGTCCTCGTTGTCCCCTACCCCATCTTGGCCTCAGGCGAGACCGCTAAGGAGGGCAAGACATACAGGTGAGGACCTGGTGGCCTGGGGCTCGGGACATGGGCAAGGAACCAGTGACTGCCTCCGCCCAGCAGCCCCTCCTGGAAGAGGGGCCCGCCTGAGGTGGAGGCTAAAGCCTGGAGGGGCGGGGTCTCCTGTAGACACCACCCACAGTCCTGGAATAGTCAGGCCTTCAGAGGTGCCCTGTATGTGAGCATGCAAGCTGTTGATGTTGAGGGGTAGCCTCCCAACCGTGGGCTGAGGTTGTATGAAGTTTTTCCCTCCTCCCTTCAAGCAGTGTTCTTAGCCCTGGCTACAACTGAGGAGCATCTTTTAAAATGTGCCAATACCAGATCCCTGCCTCCAGAGAGTATGATTTTTTTTTTTTTAAAGTGCCCCTCACCCCAGAACCAAAGAACCTATTGTTGATGCTGTCAAGTTGATTCCGCCCCATGGCTGCCTCTTGTGTTACAGAGTAGAACTGCTCAGTGAAATTTTCTTGGCTGTAATCTTAGCGGAGTCCTGGTGTGGTGCTGTAGGATAAGCAACTGAATTGCTAACCACCAGGTTGGCTGTTTGATCCTACCAGCCACTCCTCTGAAACCCCATACTGGATCACTATGAGTTGGAACCAACTACCTGGCACACAACAGCAATCTTAACAGAAAGAGATTGCCAGACCTTTCTTCCATGAAAATGCCCCAGATGATTGTAATGAGTCTCAGGTGTTGAAAACCATTTCTTAATCTAATTAGAGCACCCCACTCCTCTAGACCCTGGGGTATGGTTCTGGACAGATCCATAGGGGATTCTGAGGCCTCTCTTCCCTTGTGAAGTGTAAACCTGCCTACCAGGCAGCCATATGCATTCCCCCAGGTGTGAACGTTTTCCTGCAGATTGGAGGGTACTCAGGATGGGAGCCTGCCTCCTATCTTTTCCAGGCAGGTCTGCGTACCATTGACTTCCAATCAAGAAAGCTCTGTCCCAGGTACAAGGTCTCTCCTGAGATGTGTAGGCAGGAGATGGGGGATCCTTCCAGGTGTGAACCTGCCTCTCGCCCCACAGGTGTAAGGTCTGCCCGCTTACCTTCTTCACCAAGTCTGAGATGCAGATCCACTCCAAGTCGCACACAGAGGCCAAGCCCCACAAGTGCCCGCACTGCTCCAAGTCCTTTGCCAATGCCTCCTACCTGGCCCAGCACCTGCGCATCCACCTGGGTGTGAAGCCCTACCACTGCTCCTACTGTGATAAGTCCTTCCGACAGCTCTCCCACCTCCAGCAGCACACCAGGTGAGTGGCCTTCTCTGTGCTGCTTCCCCCAGCAGCCCATTGCAGCTCAGCACATGTGGCTGTTGCATCCTGGGAGGGGTGAGGACCTTCTCTAGATGCCTGGTACCCTTCAGGTCAAGGAAAACATCTTTGCGTGGCACTCAAGGCGTTTCATGAAATGGCCTATCAGGACTTCACTGGCCTCAGCTCTCCCTACCTACAACACCATTCTTTCCACTCAAGTCCAGCTACACTGCTTCTCATTTCTAGGCCTTTGCACATGATGTGTCCCGTACCTGAAACACCCTCTCCCTGTACCCCATTTTCCTAGCTACCTTCTACTCATCTTTCAGTCCAGCTTCCTCCAGAAAGTCCTCCCTTGTCCCCCAAGCTGGTCAAGGACCACAGGCCCTGTGTATTCCCATCACAGCAGTGGTGGGCTGCCAGGTACTCCTGTGGGGACTTCAGAGAGTTGGTGGGGAAATTCCATGATCTTTTAACCATCTTAACATGAATTTTTGAAAGCACTCTTGTTCCTGGTTATCTATCCACCCATCCCCTATTCCCTAGGAAGCTGTTAAGGGCATGGGCTTGGTTTTCTCCACTTCCACATACCCAGTCTGTGACGCATTAATAGGCACTTAGGCATTTGTTAAATACTTATGGGAAATATTGTGAAACAAGGGAACTTGAAAGAGTTTGTACAAAAAAAATTCCTTAACAACTCCATTTTTTCCATGAACTTTTTGAAGCCCTCTCATTGAACTATATTATAAAGCATATGATTAATGGATATTTAAAGAGCCTATACTATATGCTGAGGAGCCCTGGTGGTGCTGTGGGTTAGGCATTGAGCTGATAACCACAAGGTTGGCAATTCAAACCCACCAACTTCTTCTCAGGAGAAAGTTGAGGCAGACTGCTCCCGTAAAGATTTACAGTCTCAAAAACCTTATGTAGGGTCACTGTGAGTCTGAATCAACTCGATGGCACTAGGTTTTTTGTGGTTTTGGGGGGTGGATGGTATATGGTATATGGTCCTTGGGGGACAAGGGAGGACTTTCTGGAGGAAGCTGGACTGAAAGATGAGTAGAAGGTACCTAGGAAAATGGGGTACAGGGAGAGGGTGTTTCAGGTACGGGACACATCATGTGCAAAGGCCTAGAAATGAGAAGCAGTGTAGCTGGACTTGAGTGGAAAGAATACAGCATACAGGAGGGGCAAACAAGGTAATGTGCTTAGCTGCTAAATTAAAGGTTAGTTGTTGGAGTCTACCCAGAGGCACCTTGGAAGAAACCCCTGTTAATCTGTAAGTTCCCAGCCATTGAAATCCCTGTTGAACAGAATTCTACCTTGTAGCATGTGGGGTCGCCATGAGTCAAAATCAATTTGATGGCAACTGTTTTTAATGCTGTACACTGGAAGGCGATTCTAAATGCTGGGGATATGTTGTTACTGTTGTTGTTAGGTGCCATCTAGTCAGTACCGACTCACAGCGACCTTATGCACAGCGGAACAAAACACTGCCCAATCCTGGGCCAACCTCACTACTGTTGCCATACTTGAGTCCACTGATGCTGCCACTTGGCCAATCCATCTCATTGGGGGTCTTCCTCTTTTTCTCTGACCCTCCATCTTACCCTGAATGACATCCTTCTCCAGCGACTG
>NW_006408565.1:1507825-1530352 GCF_000296735.1 Chrysochloris asiatica | reverse complement strand
GCCACGTTTTTCTTCATAGAACCCAGCTTCTCAGATTATTTGCTCAGCATACAGGTTGAATAAGTATGGTGAAAGAATACAACCTTATCACACACCTTTCTTAATTTTTGTTATTATTAATAAAATGTTATTAGGTGCTATCAAGTAGGTTCTGAACCATAGTGACCTTGTGCACAATAGAAAAAAACACTGCCCAGTTCTGTGCTATTCTCACAACTGTTGCTATGTTTGAACCCATTGTTGCTGTCACTGACCCTTCACTTTACCAAGCATGATATCCTTCTCCAGGGGTTGGTCCCTCCTAACAACATGTCCAAAGTCTGAGAGATGAAGTCTAGCCATCCTCACTTCTAGGGAGCATTCTAGCTGTACTTCTTCCAACACATTTGTTTGTTCTTCTGGCAGTCCATAGTACTTTCAGTATTTTCCTCCAACACCACAATTCCAAT
This sequence comes from Chrysochloris asiatica, assembly GCF_000296735.1. Classification (NCBI taxonomy): domain Eukaryota; kingdom Metazoa; phylum Chordata; class Mammalia; order Afrosoricida; family Chrysochloridae; genus Chrysochloris; species Chrysochloris asiatica. Next base: position 1,529,903 of record NW_006408565.1, on the reverse strand, counting down.
GCCTTGATTTTTCCTAGTCTTTCTTAGCCATTGTCCAACTTTCACATGCATCTAAAGCAATTGAAAATATCATGATTTGGACCAGGTGCCCTTAGTCTCCAAAGTGGCATCTTTGCTCTTGAACACTTTAAAGAGTTCTTGTGCAGATTTCCCCAATGCAGTATGTCTTGACTGTTACTTCCATGAGCACTGCTTATAGAACCAAGCAAAATGAAGTCTTTGACAACTTCAATCTTTTCTCCATTTATCACGTTATTTATTGGTCCAGTGGTGAGGATTTTCATTTCCTTCACATTGAGGTGCAGCCTATATTGTAGGCTGTTGTCTTTGATCTTCATCAGTATGTATTTCCAATTTTAAACATATAAGATAGAGCAGTGAACAAAACAAACATCCTTTAGGTAATTTACAATCTAGTGTTGAATGAGCAATTCAGAGATATAGATGCTTTAAGAAAAGAATCGTAATCAGCTTGCTAAGTCTTCTGAAAGACTGGCTCACCAAATACAAATACCAGAGGTATTTAAAGAATCGAACCAAAGGTTACCGAGATTACAGTGCCTGTGTTCAGCTGGGGAAAATAACCATTTTCACACCTGATTATCGTATCAGTAAGTTTTGACACGTGTTTGGCAATGTCAGCAATGTAAAACTCAGGACTAGAGTTGATTTTTCTGCTGTGTTGATTTGTAGCTTACAGTAAAGGCTCCAGGGTTTCTCTGTTTGGAAACTGTGCAGGAGACTAGGGTTCAGTTCCTGGCTAATGCGTCACATGCAAAGCCACCACCTGTCTGTCTTATGTGTTGCCATGATACTGACCAGACTTGAGCGGTGCTTCCAGAGTAAGATTGAACTTTGCCTTGAGCAGATCCAGGCCAGTTTCTGGAGGAGCAGGAGGCCTGGCTTCCGTATGTGAAGTACAGCCCTTGTTTCTCACCATCAGGCTTGTCATGCTAAATTAAGTGAGAGTTGTCTTTCAATGTGACATTTGTGGCATGGTCATGGTTACAAATTTGATTTGCCCAATTATCTATTCTGTTAGGAAGGAGGACAGATTCTTGTTGAACCTATTTACATAGCTAACAGACATGAAAAGGAAAGTGTCTCAGGAAAGGCCCACTGAATATTTTTTTCATAATTGTTCAGAGTCATTTTGTAGGCAAGGCCAATTATATATGTTATTCTTAATAGAAGTATTATTTTAAAGTTCCCTGGATAGTTATCCTTGGATATTAAATGTCCATGGGTTGTGTTTTGTTTTGCCTCAGAATTCTGATGTACATATGTATATATATGTATATTCATGTGTATGTGGGCTAATGCGTCAGACTGCAAAGTTGTTTGAACTACAAGGTCAGTGGTTCAAGCTCACCAGATGCTCCTTGGAAACCCTATACAGGGTCACTATGGGTCAGAATCGACTTGACAGCACTTGACAACAACACCACCATATATATATACACACACACATAAATATATGTTCTTTTATATGTATGTATGGTTGGTTGGTTATGTGCTGTGGAGTCAGTTCATATATATACATATATATGTGTATATATATACACACATACATATGCAAGGGGACTTCAAAAAGTTTGTGGAAAAAAATGAAATTAAAATATTGTTGTTGTTGTTAAGTGCCACTGAGTTGGTTCTGACTCATAGCAGCCCCTATATGGGGTTTCCAAGGAGTGGCTAAATGGGTTTGAACCACTGACCTTGCAGTTAACAGTCCAGTGCTTATCCTACAATGCCACACCAGGAAGTTTGTGGTGGGGAAACAGAATTGAAAAATTAAATTAAAAGATGGAAAACTAGAATGAAAAGCTAATGGAGTCTTTCCACGAACTTTTTAAAGTCCCCTCATATATATGTACATAATTGTACACCAATGTGGTATTGTTGTTGTATACTATTGAGTTGTTCCAACTCATAGCAACCCCATGTGGCAGAGTAGAACTGTACCATAGGGTTCCCCAGGCTGAGGTCTTGATGGGAACAGACTGACCGGTCTGTTCTCCCCTGGAGCTGCACTGGCAAGGTCAAACCACTGACTCTGGTCAGCAGCTGAGTGTTTAAACATTGCACCACCAACCCTCCTTTACTCATCATCACCGAGTCGGTTCTGATGCATGACAACTTTACAGGACAGAGTTGAACTGCCCCATAGGATTCCCAAGGCTGTAACCTCTATGGAAGCAGACTGCCATATATTGAACCACCAACTTTTGGTGGTTGTTGTTGTTAAGTGCCATCGAGTCGATTCCCACCCATAGTGACCCTGTATAGGGTTTCCAAGGAGCAGCTGGTGAGCTTGAACCGTCGACCTTGCAGGTCAAACGACTTTGCAGTCTGTCGCATTAACCCACAGCGCCACACCAGCAGTCACTTAATAACTGCACCCCCAGGCCTCCTACACACGCACATATAAATATATACATGTAAGTATGCATTTATAAGTAGTTAACCTAGAGAGAGAGAGATTGTCTTTTGATTACCAACTCTTCATATATTACAGGTATCCTAGGGTAGCTCTCCCTCTAGTGTTTAATTAAAAATATGGAGACTACAAATCATGCCCAATCATTGTGTACCTTGCTCCCCTTCTTTGTAAAGTGAGGGAGTAGATCTTTGGTGGAACTCATGAACTACAGGACCATTTGTGTATAAAAGACACCCACCTTGACAATTTTATTATTCTGCACTTGGGTCCTGGATTTGAGAAAAAAGGCAGTATCACAAAGCATTCTTAGTTGTTGTTGAGTGCCTTTGAGTCTGTTCTGTCTCCTAGCGACCCTGTATAGGGTTTCCGAGGAGCACCTGGTGACTTTGAACTGCCAACCTTGTGTTTCGCAGTCCTTTGCTGATCCTGCAGCAGCACACCAGAAGTCTAACTGTCATAGCAGACAAGTTATAAACCTAAGTCATAGGTGTCAGTAGTCAAGAAGGCCATGCCCCCAGTGTAGTTGAAAATAAACATAGGAATAGTAATTATTACAAGCAAAAATATGACCAACCATTCCTCTCACAGTCCTCTTTACTCAACTGGGTTCAAAATTCCATTGCAGTGGCCACACAGAACTCAGATCCCACACTCACAGTTCGGGGTTTTTTTAGGAAGTTAGGTTACAATTCGGGGGCAGAAATGCTCAGGGCACAGTTGTTCCAGTCAGCTGCTGATAAATGCCCAGAGGACAGACCACTCCACCTCAGTCTGAAGGCATTTGGCTCTAGTTCCGTGAGTCAGCAAGCCTGGCTGCCCCAGTTAAGTGGCTGGAGGTCCCTACTCTACAAGCAAACTTCCTACCCAAAGTCACTCAGCTTCACGCGCTCTGCAGGCTCGGCAGGCAGCCCAGTGCTCTGTCTCATGTTCCTGGTTCTGCTGCAGCTGCTCCTCTGCCACTCCTCCAGTGCCACAGCTTTCTGTCCCTGGGTCCAGGATGCTCAATGCGCAGGGATCTCAGGGTCCAAAGAATACACTCTACTCTTGGCTCTTCGTCTTTGATGGTAATGAGATTCCCCCTCCTGCTTTTGAGATGCCTCATTGGAAACTCATGCTAGAGTTTCAAGTTTTTGCAGTTAACAAAGAACTTTGCTAACAGCCACAGCTGAATCATGTCATGCTATCAGTATCTACTCCTGTCTTCTCTTACCCAGAGACTGCTCTTTCCTGATAACATGTATGAAGTATGGGAGACGCAGTCTCTCCATCCTGTCTTCTAAGGAGCATTCTGGTTGTACTTCTTCAACACAGATTTGCTTGTTCTTCTGGCAGTACTTCTCCAACACCATAACACAAATGCGTCAATTCTTCTATGGCCTTCTTTATTCATTGTCCAACTTTCACATGCATTTGAGTAAGTCTACTGAAAATACCATGGCTCGGGTCAGGCACACTTTAGCCCTCAATTATCTTTGCTCTTGAACACTTTAAAGAGGTCTTGTATAGGGTTTCTGAGACGGTACATCTTTATTTATTGGTCCAGTTGTGAGGATTTACTGAGTCAATTCTGACGCATAGCAACCCTATATTGGGTTTCTGAGGCTGTAAATCTTTATAGGAGCAGAAAGCCTTTATCTTTCTCTCAAAGAGTGGCTGGTTGGTTTGAACCACCAACCTTGCAGTTAGCAGTCCAGTGCTTATCCTATAGCATCCCAGGTAGTGACATATGTAATTAAACTGATACATTTTGACTCAGTGGCAGTAACACAAATGCCTGCAAGTCATAGTGTTGTTTAAACAAAAACAAAAAAAGCCAAACATAAAGAAACAAACAGATACAGATACCTTGACTCGTGCCATTCAACAGACTCTTCCTGTTGTTTGTCCATAAACAGAGAACCAGTCAGCTCGTATAATCCAATCCATCTTCCCATGGCTACTGCCACTAACTAACAAAGGGATCAAAGTAAGGTATATCCAAACAGAACCAGTTTTGGTCAAGTACTAGAAAATAGAGTTCGAAGCAGGGTAGGCAAGATTCCCCCTGGGAGCCCGGAGAGGTGTGCCTGGGTGCACTTCAGTGGGTCAGGTAAAAACCGAGCATCTCGATGGGCCCTCCAGCCATGAAAAGAAGACTCTTTAAGTAATGAAATGTAGGTAACTTGCTTTGTGTTACCAGAAATGCGAAATAACAAATGCCACAGGTTTAAGGAGGAAAGTTTATTGTCGGTGCTTTCCTGGTGGAAGAGTTGCCATGCCATTGGACTAGCATCTGTATAAAGGCCTCCATATCTGCAGATGCCATATTGCAAAAGGCAAAGTTGCTTTATTTTGTGAGGGAGTTAGCAACTTATAGGCAGGTCCTCCAAGTTTTATGCATTTGGGGAACTAGTGCTAGTTAGAGAGACTGAGGATTGGCTTGCTTTGCTGTTTGTTCTGGATGCAAAGTGGTGTTTTGTTTCTGGTTTTCTTTTTCTCATTGGTGTGACACTGTGGAATAAGCACTGGACTGCTAGCCACAAGGTCAGCAGTTCAAGCCCACCAGCTGCTCCTCGGAAACCCTGTACAGGGTCGCTATGAATTGGGACAGAGTCAATGCCACTGGACAACAGTAACAATGATAACTGTGCAGTGAAAAGTGTCACTTTGTTCTCTCAGGTCTGACAGTAATAGTAATAACAACAACAACAATAACAACTATTCCTTGTCAAAAACGTACTTTATGCCTGACTCTCGATACAGTGCTTTTATAGACAAGGTGTCCCTAAGATCCCTGTACAGTGTGAATTTTGATTTCTACATAAGAGATAAAAAAAAACCTGTAAAAAAAAAGTACCACAGAGAAGGAATCATCTCAAAGAATGTTAATCTTCCGTCTGTCTGCCATTGTTTGTGTTACAAAGCACAACATGGCTGAAGACATTCAGTATAAGGTACGGTTTATTTCCTGGGAAATAAAAGAAAAATAATAGCTAATGAATTCTTAATAAGCTTATTAACACATTGAAAAAAAAATTCCTCTTTGTTTTTTGTAAATTGTTTATCTTAAGTAGAATTGCATGTTTTAAAAACATTGTAAAAATATATTTTTGAACATCAACATCATTGCAAAAAAAAATGAGCACCTAACCATTCATTCCCTAACCCTCACCCCTTCTCATCTAGGTTCTAAAGTTCATTGCTATGGCCACACAGAACTCAGACCCCACACTCCCAGTTAGGGGCTTTATTAGGGAAGTTAGCTGGTTATAATGCAGGGTCAGAAAATGCACAAGGCACAGTTGTTCCAGTCAGGATAGTGTCTCCTCAACCATGCCCACAGACAGGCCTCTCTCTGCCAGGGTAACATTAACAAAACACTTCTAGGGTTGCTGATAAATGCCCACAGGACACACCACTCCGCCATCAGCCTGAAGGCTTTAACTCTGTGGGTCAGCAAACCTAGCTCCCCCACTGAAGTGTCTGGAGGTATCCCACTCTAGAAGCAAGCTTCCTGCCTGAAGTCACCCTCCTTACTTGCTCCATGGGCTGGGAAACTCATTGCTCGCTCCAGTGCTCTGGCTCTTGGTTCTGCGGGGCTGCTGCTCTTCTGTTATTCCTTTGGTGTCACAGCTTTCTGTCCCTGGGTCGAGGGGGTTCAATGCACAGGGATCTCTGGGTCCAATGGATGTACTCGACTCCTGGCTCTTCTGATTTGATAGGCGTGAGATCCCCTCCTGCTTCTGAGATATAGCTCATTTTAAAGTGCAGGTTACAGTTCCAGGTTTTTGCAATCACAATGAACTCTATTAAACACTCACAATGGAATCATATCATCTTATCAGCATCTTCTCCAACCTTTTCTTACCCAGACCCATCAGGGCAAAAGTATTGTTTGGTGAGAGTTAACAAAGATTATGAGTGAAAGAGCCATATGAAGTAATTTACTGCACTGCAACCATCCATTGGGAAGATGGATTGGACTATATGGTCTGATTGTCTGGTTCTCTGCTGAGGAATGAACAACAGGAATGGACCTCTGCGGAAGGACAGGAGTCAAGGAATCTGGAATCTGCTTATTTCTCTGCATTTGATGACTAATACAGAATCACTTAACTCCTTATAATCATTGTTATAACCCCCGTTATAGATGTGAGAAGAGTGGAGTCCAGGGAGGACAGTCACAAGGCTAAGAGGTGGCAGAGTGAAATTCAAGTCTAGCCCATGCTGCAGGTAGAAGGCAGGCACTGGGACTGCTAAGTAGCAGAAGAAAAGGTCATATAGGGATGGAGGTGTCTAGCAGAGAGCAGAGCAACTGAATCTTGGGGTCCTCTAGTGTGGGGCTGAGGCAGTGTGGGAGGAGACATCCTAGGGACACCAATTTCAGCTCAGCTTTCCTGATTTACCTGCAGAGGAACAGCGGTGTGAAATCAGTAGTGAGTTCCCTGTTACACCGCAGATGTGAGAGCCAGAGCTGGGCTTGTGGGAGGATTGTGACGTCAGAGTGGAGGACTCCAACTTGATGTGGAACTCAGGGACTGAAGATGAGAGCTTTGGGGCCAGGTCTGCAGTATCCTGGGAACAGGTGGCCTGGGAGACTGGTGGATGTGAAGTGCAGTTGGGTGGAGCGGGGAGAGGAGGAGTGAATGGGGCAGGTGTTGAAGGAGCCAGAAGCCCTCACAGTTAGGGAGGGAGGAGGGTGTTCCGGCAGAAGGAGCTGTGGAACCAAAGGCTCAGGCTTGTTGGGAACATGTCAGCTTGTGTTGGGGGGAAGGTTGGTCTGATGCTCAGCTGTGGGTAGTATTGGCAGAGGAGGGAGCTATAGAATCTGAGGCCAGATTGTAAAGGGCTTGAATGCTAGGCACAGGGTCTGTACTCTGCCCTGGAAACAGAGGGAGCTGGTGGAGGTTGCAAAGCAGAACTTAACAAGGCCCCAAGCTGACTGGGAGGCCAGGCAGTTATGTTGGGACAGGAGGAGGCCAGAAGGGCAGTTTCCTGGTCACAAGGGCTGGGCTGGTCAGTCAAGTCAGTCACTCAACAAACCCTCCTGAAAAAGGGGGGAGGGGTTTCAGAAAGGTCATGGAAAAAATGGAATTAAAAGATAATTTTAAATTTCCATGAACTTTTTGAAGCTCCTTTGTATATATACTTCAGGGATAGAAGTCTGTTCTGTTTTGCTTTGTTTTTAAATACGGTTTATTGTGATTTAGGTGAAAGTTTACAGAGCAAAATGGTCTTTCATTCAGCTTTTTGTTTCATGACATTGATTGCAGTCCTCACAATGTACTGTTGTTGTATACCACTTCCTCCCTGTCTTTACTGTTTCCCATCATCCTCCTTTTCAGTCTCATCTTGCCGTCTGAACTTTATCTCTGGGCTCTTTTGATCTTGTATGGCTGGTGGTTCTGAGGAGTACGTCTGTCCTGATGTTCTTCCCCGTCTAGGGCCTGTCTTATCTTATAGCTAAAAGGTGAGCCATGAGGAGAGTTCAGTTCTAGGCTTGAAGTGTGTTTAAGGGCCATAGTCAAAGGGGATTTTCACCAGTCTGTCAGACCAATGGGGTCTTGGTATGGCACTGTAGGATAAGCACTGGACTACTAACCACAAGGTCTGTGGTTCAGACCCACCAGCCGCTCCTTGGAAACCCTATATTGGGTCGCTACAGGTCAGAAGGGATTAGACAACACTTAATAACAGTAAATCAGATTAATAAGCCTGGTCATTTTTATGATTTTGAGTTTTCATCCACATTTTTGTCCCACTCTATCCAGGACAGCAGGCGTAGCTTGGTTCCATCTAGTTCTGGTCTCGGGGTTGTAGAGGCTGGGGTGGTCCATTAGTCTTTTGGACTAATTGCTAGGGATGGAAATTATTGATGATGCTGAGCATTTAAGTATTGTCAAGGACTGACTCCAGAGAGCAAAATGCTGCCTTACCTTCATTCACTCATCAACTTGTTATGGAATTCTCTCTATGCCGACTCTGTGTCAAGCACTGGGTGGTGGTAAATGAGACCAAAGGAATCTTTGCCCTCAAGGAGGTAGCCAGAAAACACACAAAACAAAAACCAACCAGTGATCAGACACTGAGGAAATAAGTACTAGTGCACAGGCTTCTGGGAGGGGCATGTGGGTGGTGCTTGGGGGTCAGGTGGTAGGGGCTGGCCCTGTCTGGGGAGGCGGGGAAGGCTGCCTCAATGAAGGAGCTTTTATGCTAAGACAGGAAGCTGTCTGTCTTGGAAAAAGGCTTGGGACTCTTCTTCCACAAATTAGCCATTGAAGACTGTGGAGTACAGTTCTACTGTGACACACACATGGTGGCCATGAGTCTGCATCCATTCAGTGGTAACTGGTTTAGCTTTGAGCGTGTTCTTGGTAGAGGGAACAGCCTAGAGGGAGGACTTGACGTGGGGAAGAGTTGAGAATGCTAGAGGAGCCGCTCGAAGGCCATGGGACTGGAGCTCAGGGGTAAGGGGAGAGGAAAAGCAGTGTGAAGAGAGGACCCTGAATGAACCCCCATCCTTGGAGGAGAATGAGGGCAGAAGGAATGGAGATAGCTCTGGCTACAGGAAGAGCCGGTCTCTACTGTAGAGATGGGTCAGTGGTCTCTGGTGATGTTTCAGCCCTTGCCCAGGGCTCACTCTTGGCCGCGGGAGAGAAGGTATGGGTGAAGACTGGGAGGCTTGGGGACTGGCGCTGACCCAGGCCGCTGCGCCTCACTGGGCTGCCTGTTGCAGAATCCACACAGGTGACAGACCTTACAAGTGCCCACATCCTGGCTGCGAAAAGGCTTTCACTCAGCTCTCCAACCTCCAGGTAAGTAGTGCTACTTGCCTCCCGCCCACCTGGTGCACAGCTTTACCCCACCCCACCCCCCCCACCACTCCAGGGAGCCTAAGGGGTGGGGCTGGGGGCCTCTGCCTGTGTCATGACCCCTACCCCTGCGCCCACAGTCTCACCAGCGCCAGCACAACAAGGACAAGCCCTACAAGTGTCCCAACTGTTACCGGGCCTACTCAGACTCCGCCTCCCTGCAGATCCACCTGTCAGCCCACGCCATCAAGCACGCCAAGGCGTACTGCTGCAGCATGTGTGGGCGGGCCTACACCTCGGTGAGTGCTGCTGCCCGGGCGACCCTGCGGAACTCCTCCTTTACCTGGGCTTGGGTTTCCTTCTCTTCCTCAGATCTGTACTGATTCTTCCCATTTTCCAGACTAGGAAACAGAGGCCCGGTAGGGGGAGGTGGCTTCTTAAGAGCACAGCGATTGGTAAAGTCAGGACTTGAACCCAGGACTTTTGCTTCCCAGTTCTGGCTGAGCTCCCTGCTCCTTGCCTACCACCAGCTGTGTTCCTGAGGCGTGCGTGATTCCATCCAGTCTCTAGCATGCCCACTTGGGTTGGGAGAAAGACCTTTCTGCGGCTGGTGAAGCTGCAACTCCCATCTTGGCCACAAGGTGGCACAGTGACTTGGCCCAGAGCCACCCCTCAGTTCTAAGGAGGCCTGGTTAGTACCAGAAAGGTCATCACTTCCAGCCCCCTTCCTTTGGATGGAAATTTTCCAAAAGGGAGCTCTGGTAGCGTAGTGGTTACGAGTCAGGCTGCTAACCTCAGGGTCAGCAGTTCAAAACTACGAGCCGTTCTGCAGGAGAAAGATGAGGCTTTTTGCTCCTGTAAAGATTTACAGCCTTGGAAACCCTATGTAGGGTCGCTGTGAGACGGAACCAACTCCACGGCACACTACCACCACCACCATAGCACCCAGAAAAAGGAAGCCAGCTGAGTCACTTGTGTGTGTACTTTTTGTTTAATCAAATGTTTTGGTTAAGCATAGAGGTTGCCAAGCCTCAGTTTCTTCATCTATAAAATGGAGACCATAGTTCTTAAATCCTAGATCTGTTGGATGGTAAAGCCAATGATTAATTAGCCTTAACTTAACCTTAACTCAACGGCACTTAACAACAACAACAACAACTACAATGATCTATTCACTCAGTGTTTACTGAGCATGTGTGTCAGATACTTGTGAATCTGGAGGAACTCAGCAGACATATTCTTTGCCCTCAGGGAGGTTAGAATCTATTGGAGAAGGCAGGTATTAAGCAAGTAACCACAGAAATGGATGTGTAATGAAAAACTGGTACTTGCTACAAAGCAGGATTTCTCTACGTCAGCACTCCTGACAACTGGGGTTGCTAAGTGTTGTTGGGGCCGACCTGTGCACTGTCGGATGTTTAGCAGCATCCTTGGCCTCAGCCTGCTAGAGATCAGTAGTAATCCTCTCAGCTGCTCCAACTAAAATTGCCTCCAGACATTGCCCTGGCCGACAAAATCATCTCCAGTTGAGAACCACTGTGATAAAGGAAAGGCAAAGGTTTGCAAGACGGCAGCAGCAGGGAGGACAAAATGTAGACAGAGCAGGGGTGGGGGAGTTCAGGTAGAAATCATCTAAGGACGTGACCTTGAGAAGAAGCCTGGAAGGATGATTGTCAGGTGATGAGAGGAGGGAAGGTCCTCCAAGGCTAGAGAACAGAAAGTGCTGTGTGCAAACCCCCTGAGGTGGAAGGAACTTGAGGTTATGAAGGGACTAAGGAAACTAGGTCACAGAGAGCCCAGGGCCCTGATTGGGGGGTGGGAGGGACACTTTTTCAGATAGAATGGGGATCCACTGGGAAAGGTCACGCTGGCTAAAGAGGACATGTGAATTGTAGGTGGGGTGGTGGGTGTACTTGTCAGGCACCAGTCAAGGCTACTGCTTACTAAATGCCGAGTACATGTCATTTGCCCTTCTCTGGAGTTTAACAGGGTAGAGGGGAGGTGAGAGCCTGAGAGGACAGACCTGCAGGGATGTGGACCCGGAGAGGTGTGGGGGAGGCCCACAGGCCTGGTAGCGAGCGCCTACTGATTGGCTGACACTGGGCTTGTCCCTGACTCTTTGCAGGCTTTAGGACTGGGAGACTCTGTCCAAACTCAGGGGAGAGGGTTCAGATCTCCCCTGGCCTGAGGCCCCACTCTGAACTGGGCCTGGCCAGCCTCTGTCCACAAGAGCAGTTAACATCACTTCACTATTTTTTAATGAATGAATGGTCAGTTGTTGGCATTATTTTACATTAGGAAGTAAAAGAAACAGAATAGAATCGTGAATTTTCACATTCTCATCAGCTCTCAAACCCACCAATTCAGCTCCATACATACTCTTAATTTTAAAACGTAAAACCAGATAGCATACGATTTCATTTGTGAAAATATCTTAGTTTTTTTGTGTGTCTCTAAAGATTGTTGTTGTTGTTGTTAAGTGCCATCGAGTCGGATCCGACCCATAGCGACCCTGTACAGGGTTTCCGAGGGTGTAAATCTTTACGGGAGTAGAAAGCCTCATCTTTCTCCTGCGGAGCGGCTGGTAGTTTCAAACCGCTGACCTTAAGGTTCGCAGCCCGATTTGTAACCACTGCGCTACCAGAACTCCTTTTATTATAGTTACGTGTCGAATCAGTTCTGACTCATAGTGACCCTGTATAGGGTTTCCTAGAAGCAGCTTGTGAACTTGAACCCACCAACCTTGTGGTTCAAGCCAACCTTGCAGTGTATTGCATTAATCCATAGTGCTACCCCCTGTATTGGGTTTCCAAGGCTGTAAATCCTTACAGGAGCAAAGTGCCTCATCTTTTTCCTGTGAAGTGACGGTTAGATTTAAACTTCTGACCTTGAGGCTAGCAGTTTAGCTCATAATCCACTAACTATGCTACCAGGATTCCTTTCATTATACATATTCACAATACCTGGGTAATACCTAAGAGAATTCATTGTAACTCCTTGTTGTTATTGGTAGGTGCCATCGATTCAGTACTGACTCATAGTGACCTTATGCACAACAGAACGAAACACCTTTACTCTTTAATATCATCAAATACCCAGTGTTCCTGTTTCCATTTGCCTCATGAATGTTATAATTTTACTCATTTACAACTTGATTCTCTAAAATCTAAATACAGTTGCAATTGGTTGATACATTGCTCACCTCTGTTTTTAAAAATTTCACTTTGTTGTTGGTGAGAATATACACAGCAAAACATGCATCAACTCAACAATTTCTCCATGTACAATTCAGTGACCTTGACGACACTCTTCAAGTTGTACACCCTGCTTTTCTGAGTTGTTCCTCCCTTATGAGCATAACTCCACGGTCCCTGAAGTTCCTATCTAATCTTTCAAGTTGCATTTGATCCTATATAGACATGTCTTAAAAGAACATAATGCTCAAGGCAGACATTTGTTTTACTATTAAGCTAAACTATTGTTTAGTTATAAAAAGATTTCAAGGAACATTTTTTATTTGAATTTTAAAGATGATCTCCATACTAGTTTTCTAGTTTTAGAGGTTCATCCAATCTCTTTTAAGCCTCTTTTAATCAATTGGTTCTGCCTCTCTCTCTCTCTCTTTTTTTTTTTTTTACAATTTATTTGTTGGAGAAATCCTGTTGTTTGCCCTGTCATTTTTCCGTTTGGATTTTGCTAATTACTTCCCTCTGCTCTTGTTTAAAATTAGCATGTTGCCACTATATTTGAGGGCTTCCTCTGCCAGATTCTGAGCAAATTGAGGGATGAGGCCAAGAGTGGCAGGTGGGGGAACCCAGAGTTTCGGCTTTGTTCCTGATAAAGACCAAGTGGGAATTCAGAGCTAAAAGCAAGGACCTTGACCTCAGCCGTTGTCACAGGCACCTCAGGTCAATCTTTGCAGAGCCTGTGCGGGCTCAAGGGATGAGCTGAGCATGCTCAGTTGATGTTTCTCAAGCTCACCAAGCAGACTAGGCCACCTGCTTCCCAAAGTGGGGTTTAGTGAGGGAGTGGAGAAGCCAGAGGTTCCACTACCACCTGGAATGAAATGTAGAGACCTGGAAGGGTCATTCCTCTCAATTCTTATGGTTAATGGGTGCTGTTGAGTCGATTTCAACCCCAAATGGCAAGAGTTGGGCTGCCCCTAAAGGGCTTTCTGGGCTGTAATCTTTACAGAAACAAATTGCCAGATTTTTCTCCTGCAGAGTTGCTTTGTTGTTAAGGGCTGTCGAGTCGGTTTCGACTCATAGCATCGTCTATAGGGTTTCTGAGGAGCAGCTGGTGGGTTTGACCTGTCGACCTTGCAGTTAGCAGTCCAGTGCTTATCCTATAGTGCCACACCAGGACTCCTGGACTGCTGCGTGGGTTCAAACTGCTAACCTTTCAGTTAGCAGCCAAGTAATTAACTGGTGCACCACTAGATTTCCTGATGAGATGCCAAGCGGTTTATCTTCATCAACAACGCAACCCTGTGAGGCTGTTCCTTCACCTCACTATCAGAGGAGACTGAGGCGCCGAGGAGTATATGACTTGTTCCAGACACCACCACTAAGAAATGGTAGAACTGAGTTCAAACCCAGGCCTACTGCCTTGCCCTCAATGAGAACATCATTCAGATGGGTGTGTGTGTGTGTGTGTGTGTGTGTGTGTGTGTGTGTGTGTGTGTGCTGTGTTTGGATCCGCAGGTAGGGCTGCAGTTCAGCCAGCACATCCTGGTATGGTCATTTAAATGACTGTTGACCTGGCCCAGGAGAGTCCCAGGTGGGCACCACTGAGGGGCCATCCTGGTGAGTGCCAGGTCTCCAGTTAACATGCTGTGACGTAAGACTCAAAAAAGTGAGCCAGCAACCTTGGAGTCAATTTTTGATGCCAGCGTTTCTCTAGAGCTGTGTCCACCCACCACCTGCTGGACCTCTTACTATGGCTCCCTTCAGTGGTCAGTTGTGGGACTGCAGCCTGCAATGTGTTGACTAAAAACCAAACAAAATCCAGTGTGGTTCAGTAGATTCTGACTCATGAAGACCCCATATGTATCAGAATAGAACTGCATTCCACAGGGTTTCCAATGGCTGTCATCATGTAAATAGATCACCAGACCTTTCTTTGAAACCATCTTCAGTGGACCTAAACTGCCAACCTTTCAGTTGTTAGTTGGCACCGGTCAGTTCCGACTTACTTTGACCCCATGTGTGCAGGGTAGACGGACTCCATAGAGTTTTCAAGGCCTGTCTCTAGGGCACCTCTAGGTGGATTTGAACAACCAACTTTCCCCCAGTAGCTGACTAGAAACAGTTTGTTCCACCCAGGACCACAAGTTCTGAATCTCTCCCTTGCCCACAGGAGACCTACCTGATGAAGCACATGTCCAAACACACGGTGGTGGAACATCTGGTGAGCCATCACTCGCCCCAGAGGACGGAGTCCCCCGGCATCCCAGTGCGAATCTCCCTCATTTGAGCCGACCCAAGGTGCCGCCCCGCTCGGCCCGCTGGCAGACACAGACCCACCCAGGCAGCACCATGCCCCAGCTCCCTCTGGGGGCCTCCAGGAACAGCCTAGCTCTCACGACCTTCCCCACCTTTCAGGAGGCCTGGGCCACAGAAGTCCTACCCAGTCCGGCTCCGGGGCAGCCAGGCCAACCTCAAGATTCTGGACTGTTCTGGTAGCATCCAAAGACGATCTCAGAGCACTTTGAATCTCTCTGTTGAGTTTTCTTTTTGTTCCCCACCCTTCACTTTCTTCACTGTTTTTTTTCTTTTGTTTTTTGTTTTTAAGTTTGTTTTGGAAATAGCAGGAAAAAAGATATTTATTGGCCAAGATGTTGGTGCTGCTAAGACCGAGAAATTAAGAGAATCTGATAGACACAGAGAACCAGATGGTAGCGTGGAACCTTCTCTTGCCACGGCCTCATGTCTTGAGGGAAGGCTCAGGCCAGGTTTCTGGACTGCACAGAGGATCCCCTAGGTGGGAGGGGGCAAGACGCAACTGGTGTGAGCTCCTCACCCCTGGGTGCCCAGTTGGCACCCTCCAGCGGTGCCTTGGGCATCACTGAACAGAGGGACGAGGCAACTCCCAGGGCTGCCCAGGCTTCAGGAGGCGGAAACCAGAGAGGGGCCAGGAGATCTGCAGGACCAAAGGGTGCAGTGATGGGCTGGACTGGCCTGGGCAACAGGCCCAGGAAAGTGGGCTGGGGGTGGACTGGGTGAGACCTGGCCCCCCAGTGCCCTGAAGACCACCCCAGTCTACCTCGGTGCTGGCCAGGAAACCTATCGGCTACCTCTCCTGCCATCCCAGACTGTGGGCAGGGGGACGGGGAGGGAGTGGGTCTGGAGCTAGAACCTCCCTCCAGAATTTCCTCCAGATGGGAGCAGTGCCCAGGGAGGGGATATTAGTCTTCCCTGCCATGGAGGGGAAGATCCCAAGCCCAGGCCCTAGGCCTTCGGCAGGGAAGGGGATCCTCGGGGAGGAGGGTCCCAGGAGCAGACCCTGCCCCCCGCCCGCCCCGACAGACATCCCAATCTGAAAGCCATGCGTGTCCGTGTATATAGGAACCATGTACAGAGCCCGGAGAAGCCCCCCACACTCTCCCCCTCCACCCCCAGGAAAAAAAAAAAAAGAAAGCTAGACAAAAACTCATCTATATATTCAGTATCTGGAGTTCCGTTTTGAATATTAACTGTGTTATTTTTATACACTTTTTAAGCCTTAACTCGCCATTGATTTACCAGTTTAACGTTTCCTGGGGTTTCTTTTCCCATGGGGTTCTCTGCTCCCACCTGACCCCCTTTGTTTGACTTGGCGTCGTCTGAAACTCAGTATTGTAGCTTTTCGTCCGCATGTTACTTACCCTGTAAATACGCTGTTATACATACTGTTAAACACCCCTTTGCTTTTTACTATGGGACCTCCATGCCACCGTATTTAGAACTAGTTACCTTATTAAAAAAGAGAAAACAGTCTGTTGGCTTCTCAGTCTGCATCTTGGTGGCAGGGAGGTGAGGGCAGGTGCCCCTCAGACACACCAGGAAATAAGTTTGCATTATATTTTAAAAAGGGGGTGGGAACACTAAAGGGCAAGGAACAAAGGAATGACAAACCCTCTGCTGTTTGTATTTCTCTGTTGTGAATAAACTGTACCTGCACCCGGGTAGCCATGGTGTGTGGTGTGCTCCGTGCGAGGGCGGGGCTGGGGGGCATCTTTCCACTGCTCCTCTCCCCTCCCCCGCCCACCTAGACTTAAGGAGCTCTAATCAGGAACCTGGTACTGAGTTATGTGCCTTCTGTACTTTAACCCACAGCACCCCTGGGAAGCTAGCAAATCAAGTAGTCGTTTCATAGGGATCCCGCAGCAATTCGGTGGTGGAGACATGCAGTTAAGATTAGCTGGTCTGGTGTTGAAGCCTGTTTCGGTGGGCTGGGCCCGCCAGAGGAGCAGCCACATCCAGTCACCCCTTGTCTCCTTTGGGAATCCATCATGTGTGCCCTGAACTGTAGAAATTATTCCCCATTGGGGGCCCAGGGGGTTCAATTATTTGATTGCTTGGGAGAGAAATGAAGGAATGAATTTACAAAGTCGATCAAGTCCCACCCTATGCAAGATGTGAGGGTAAGTAAAAAAGTATTACTACTAAGGTGCCAATTCATATATGCACGGGTTTGTTCCAAATAAAATGTCTTTCAAGGTGTCTGTTCAATCAGTAGATGACTGCAGACAAGGTCCAATCAAAACAGAGGCTTCCAAGGGATATGCTGGGCCAGTTCAGTTCAAGGCAGAGAGGTCTGCTCATAAGGTTATTTGTTGTTGTCATTAATTGCCTTTGAATCAGTTCTGACTCATAGCGACTCTGCATAGGGTTTTCAAGGAGCAGCTGGTAGGTTTGAACTGCCAACCTTGTGGTTCACAGTCCAGTGCTTATCCTACAGTGCCGCACCAGGAGTTGCTAGGTGTTAGTTGTTGCTGTTGTTGGTTGCCATTAAGTCTGTCCGGATTCATGGCAATCCTGTGCACAACAGAACGAAACACTGTCCGGCTCAGCGACACTCTCACAATTGTTACGTTGGAGCCCATTGTTACTGCCACTGTGACAATCCATCTCATTGAGGTTCTTTCTCTTATTCACTGACCCTCCACTTAACCAACTATGATGTCCTTCTATAGGGACTACTTCTGACAACATGACCAAGGTACAAGAGATGAAGTCTTGCCATCTTCCCTTCCAAGGAGCAATCCGACCATACTTCTTCCAAAACAGATTTGTTTATTCTTCTGGTATTCCATGGTACTTTCAATATTTTTCACCAATATCATAATTTAAATGTATCGAGTGTTCTCTGGTCTTCCTTATTCATTGTACCGCTTTCACATGAAGATGAGTGAGGTTATTGAAAACACTATGGCTTGGGGTAGATCCACCTTAGTCCTCAAAGTGACATCTTGTTCTTAAACACTTTAAAGGTGTCTTTTGCGGCAGATTTGCCTTATGAAATACATCATTTGATTGCTTGTCTGCTGCTTCCATGAGTGTTGATTATGGATCCAAGTATAATGAAATCTTTGATAACGTCAATCTTTTCTCCTGTATCATATTGTTATTTCTTGGTCCAGTTGTGACGATGTTTGTTTTCTTTACATGGAGGTGTAATCCATACTGTGGACTATAGTCTTTGATCTCCATCAGTAAGTATTTCAAGTCTGTGCCATATACATACTGCAGGTTGTTAAAGAGTCTAACTCCAGTGTCAGCATTAAGTATGGTAATAGGATTAAACCCTGGTACTCACCTTTCCTGATTTTAAACCATTCAGTATCCCCTTGGTCTGTTCAAAGGACTGCCTTTTAGTCTGTGTACAGGTTCCTCATAGGCACAATTAAGTGTTCTGGAATTCCCATTCTTCGCAGTGTTATCTGTAGTTTGTTATGATCCACACAGTTGAATGTCTTTGCAAAGTCAATAAAGCACAAGTAAACATCTTTCTGGTATTCCCTGCTTTCAGTCAAGATCCATATAATGTCAGCAATAATATCCTTCATTCCACATCCTCTTTCTGAATTCAGACTGAATTCCTGGCAACTCCCTGTGAGCCAACGGCTACAACGACTTTTGAATGATCTTCAGCAAAATTTTACTTGCATGTGATACTAATGATGTTGCTCAATGATATCCACATTCTACTGGGCCACTTTTCTTTGTAATGGGCACATATAAGGATCTTTCCAATTGGTTGGCCAGATAACGGTTTTCCAAATTTCTTGGCTTATACTAGTGAGTGCCTCCAGTGTTTCATCAGTTCATTAAAAACATTTCCATTTGTATTTCATCAATTCCTAGAGCCTTGGTTTTTTTCCCCACTACCTTCAGTGAAACTCGGACATCTTCCTTAAATATTATCAGTTCTTGAGCACATGCTACCTCTTGAAATAATTGAACACTTTTTTTGGTTCAGTGACTCTGTATATTCCTTCCATCTTCTTTTGATGCTTTTAGCATCATTCAATATTTTGTCCATTGTTGTTGTTGTTAAGTGCTGTTGAGTTGGTTCTGACCCATAGCGACCCTGTATAGGGTTTCCAAGGAGCACCTGATGAGCTTGAACCACCAACCTTGGGGTTCAAACCAATTTTGCAGTCCAGCGTATTAACCCACAGCGCCATACCAGGACTCTGTTTTGTCCATTGTTGTTGTTGTTGTTAAGTGCCGTCAAGTCGATCCTGACCCATAGCGAACCTGCATAGGGTTTCCGAGGAGCGGCTGGTGAGCTTGAACCACCAACCTTGCAGTTCAAACAGCTTTGCAGTCTGGCGCATTAACCCACAGCGCCACACCAGGACTCTGTTTTGTCCATAGACGCCTTCAATATTGCAGGTTGAGGTTTGATTTTTTTTTTTTTCCTTACGTTCTTTCAGCTTAAGAAATGCTGAGAAATTCTTTCCTTTTGGTTTTCTAACTCCAGGTCTTTGCACATTTCTTTATAATATTTGACTTTGTCTTCTCAAACTGCCCTTTGACATTTTCTATTCACCTCTTTTACTTCCTCATTTCTTCCATTTGCTTTAGCATCTCTATGCTGTAAAGCAAGTTTCAGCGTCTCTTCTGATATCCATTTTGGTCTTCTTTCTTTCCTGTCTTTTTTTAGTGACCTTTTGCTTTTTTCCTGTATAATGTTAATGATGTCACCCCACAATTCCTCTGATCTCTAGTTATTAGTGCCTAATGCATCAAATCTGGTCTCCAAATTGGGACATATTCCAGGCTGTATTTTGGCCCACATGGACTTGTTTTAATTTACTTTCGCTGCAGCCTGAATTTGCATGTGAGCAATTGATGGTCTGTTTCACAGTCGGGCCCTGGCCTTGCTTTGGTTGATGATATTGAACTTCTCCATTGTCTTTTCCCACAGATGTAGTCAATTTGATAACTATGTATTTCACCTGGCAAGGTCCACAAGTTGTTGAAAAAAGGTATTTTCAGTGAATAAATCATGGGTCTTGCAGAATTCTGTTATGCAATTTTCAACTTTGTCTCTCTCACCAAGGCCCTATTTTCCAACTAAACATTTACCAGAACACCAATGAATGCAGCCAACTTTCCTTTTCAACTCTTCTCTTTGTTTCAAACTTTCACATTCCAATCACGAGTAATTCTCAATGCATCTTAATTGCATGTTTGATTAATTTCAGACTGAAGAAGTTGGTAGAATTCTTCAATTTCATCATCACCAGCTGTAATAATTGGTGCATAAATTTGGATAATGTCTGTATTAATTGCTCTTCCTTGTAAACATATGGATATTATCCTGTCATAGGCAGCATTGTACTTCAAGATAGATCCTGAAACGCTCATTACTCTTCAATTTGTGGTTCCTGGCATAGTAAACCATATGATTGATACAAAATGGCCAATACCAGTCCATTTCAGCTCACTAATTCCAGGGTATTGAGTTTTAGGCATTGCATTTCATTTTTTGACAACCTCTAATTTTCCTAAATTCATACTTTGTAGATTACATGTTCTGATTATTGATGGATGTTTTTGCAGCTGTTTTGTCTCATTTTGAGTTGTGCCCCATCATCAAATGAAGGTCCTGAAAGCTTTGCTGCGTCACTGTCATTATGGTCAACATGATGTTGAGGCAGCTTTAAGACATTCATATTTTGGGTGCCTTCCAACCTGAGGGACTCATCTTCTGGCATGATATCAGACAATGTTCTGCTGTCATTCAAAAGTTTCCAGTAATTCACCTTTCAGAAGTGATCTGCCTCTCCTTTCTAGTCTGTCTTAGTCTGTAAGCCCCACTGAAACTTGTCCACCATGGGTGACCCTGCCGATATTTAAAATACCAGTGGCATGGCTTCCAGAATCACAGCAACACACAAACTACCGCAGTACAACAAAGTGACAGTTGAGTGGTGACGGGACTCATTTGGAAGAAGTTTTAAGAAAATTGCATTGGTGAGGAAAAAGGCCAGGAAAGTTGTGTTGAGATTTCCCCCCCACCCCACCCCCACCCCCCATCATGACCAGGTACCTGCTTATTTCTTCAAGGGTAGCAAGAGTTGTCACCGTTTAATTGGAAACATTACCCCATCCATGCTATAACCCATTTCCCTTCAGGCTTCTCTTTGTTCCCCACACTCAAAGAATATTTAAAAGAAATATTCCTTGAGGATGCCCAAACTACAGTTTTTACATGGTATAAGTGGAAGAGCACAGAATTCCTCAGGAAAGGTGAGAGAGAACACCACCTTCAGAAGTGTATAAACCTAGATGGGGATTTGCAGGGATTTCACATTTTTATATTTTTGTTTAATAGAGGTTTCTATGATTTTGGAACAATTTTATTTGTGACTTACCGTCGTATCATGAGGAAAGGAGACAAACAACTCTGGATGAATAGCCAAGGAACTCACTGTGGGAGTTCACTTTCTCTCCTGAGCCCTCACAGTTCTTGTGTGGCCAGACCTAGTGGCAAGTGATATAAATCCTAACCCAAATGTGGATTTATGGGCTCATGAACAGGACAGTGCAGGCAGGCCAGCACTTAAATAGTGTCTTTCTAGCTCTCCACAAGATTCTTCCTAAGAGTCAGTATTCCTGTGGGGTCAGCAGTACTAGCTTCTGGGCCCCAAAGTTCAAGGCAGTGAAGCCTGTGCCTCTGTCCCAAAAGTCCCAATAAAAGTCAAATTGGATCTTTTGGGTTCTGATCAGATTAGGTTCCATCCTTGAACTAATTCTTATGAGCAGGAAAATATGATTGGCTCAGGCTTAGGGTCCATGCAGTTAGCTTGGAGCAGAAGGGGGAACCTTCATCTCAAGCATATTTCCCCAGAAGAAGGCCGGGGTATTTGCCATGAGAAGAGGGAATGGATCTCAGGTAGCCAAGAATCAGCACTTTTGAGTAATCTCATAGGTTTTATATCTTTCTTTGAAAGTCTTTTTTTTATAGTCTCCTGTACCACCACTGGTCTGTCAGTTTGTCGTACTGTGGTGGCTTGCGTGTCACTGTGATGCTGGAAGCTATGCCACCAGTATTTTAAATACCAGCAGGGTGAAACCTGGTGGGCAGGTTTCACCTGAACTTCCAGACTAAAGCAGACTAGGAAGAAGGAGAGGTGGCCTACTGAATGTTTAGCCACTGAAAACCTTATGTGAAACATTGTCAGATAAAGTGCTGGATGATGAAAACATTATGAATAGCATCAGAATATTGTCAGATATATTGCCAGAAGGTGAGCACTTCAGGTTGGAAGGCACGCAAAATATGACTGGGGTTAAGCTGCCTCCTCAACATAGAGGTGACCATAATGACGTGAATAGAGTAAAACTTT
>NW_006408565.1:1506160-1507070 GCF_000296735.1 Chrysochloris asiatica | reverse complement strand
AGGTGGTGGAAAAGCTCGATATCATCAGATAAAATAAGGCCAGGGGCAGACTGTGGAACAGACTATCAATCGCTCATGTGAAAGTAGAGGCTGAAGTTGAAGAAAATTAAAACAAATCCATGTGAACCAAAATGTGACCTTGGATACAGTCCACCTGAATTTAGAGACCATCTCAAGAGCAGATTTGTTGTATTCGACACTAATGACTGAAGACAAGAAGAGTTGTGGGATGACATCAAGGACATCATTCATGAAGAAAGCAACAAAAGACAGGAAAGACCAAATGGATTTCAATGTCAGAAGAGACTTTGCAACTTGCTCTTGATCCTATAGAAGTTAAAGTGGATGGAAGAAATGAAGAGGTCTAAGAGCTGAACAGAAAATGTCAAAGGTTAGCTTGAGAAGACAGAGTCAAGTATTACAATGAAATGTGCAAAGACCTGCAGTTATGAAGCCAAAAAGAAAGAACACACTCAGCATTTCTGAAGCTGAAAGAACTGAAGAAGAAGAAGAAGAAAAAAAAAAATCAGGCCTCAATTTGTAATATTGAAGGAGTGAGTCTATGGATAAAATATTGAATGATGCTAAAAGCATCAAAAGAAGATTGAAGGAATACACATAATCACTGTACCAAAAATAAATGGTTGATGTTAAACCATTGCAAGAATCAATAATATTGAAAGAAGAAGTCTAAGCCGCACTGAAAGCATTGACCAAAACCAAGGTTCCAGGAACTGTTAGAAATTTGGAAAACAGTTACCTTGGATTGAAAGAGATACGTATTTGTGCCCATTCCAAAGAGAGGTGACCCAACAGAATGTGGATATATTCGTTTCTTAAGGGTGTTGGAAGAAGTGCAGCCAGAGTGCTCCTTGGAGGCCAGAATGGCCAAACTTTGTCTCTCATACTT
>NW_006408565.1:1502813-1503695 GCF_000296735.1 Chrysochloris asiatica | reverse complement strand
ACACACACAGATATATACATCCCACACTATATAAGTTTGAAAGAGGATATTAGTACAAGGGTGACCACAGGGTGGCATTAGAATATTATTGCATGGAAGGAATTGTAATAATTGAGATGAAACAATGATTTGTTGAATGTAAAATGGATGATCTCATCTGTAAACCTTCACTCAATTCACAATAAAACGTTTCAAAGAAAAAGAAAACATACAACCTAATCCTGTAGATTGCATCTAACCTCTTTACCATAGAAGTGAGGATTTACAACACGTAGTATAATTGCATCAGATAAGGCTGATCACATTAGATCACATCATGGGGTTTGTTGTTGTTAAGTGCCATTGAGTCAGTTCCAACATAGGGACCATGTATATGGTTTCTGAGGCTGTCAATCTTTGCTGCAGCAGAAAGCCTAATCCTTTTCCCTAGCAGTGTGTGGTGGGTGTTAGCTACCAATCTGTGGTTAACCGTCCAGTGCTTATTCTTCAGAGCCTCCTCCATCCCTATCATGGAAATTACTATCTCAACTTCCATACCACTGAGAATCCAGGCCCAGCCAAGTTGACACAAAACCCTAACCATCACAGTAAGTAATATAAGAAGCCTGATTATTTTAAGAAAAGCAAGACATCAGAATTGGAGGAAGGCTCATTAACAACCTACAGTATGCAGATGACACAACCTTACTTTCTAGAAGTGAAGAGGACTTGAAATACTGATGAAGATCAAAGACTATAGTCCTTGGTTGGTATAGATTGCACCTCCATGTAAAGAAACAACTCGACCAATAAATAACACCATGACAAATAGAGAAAAGATTGAAGTTTTCAAAGATTTCATTTTACTTGGATCCACAATTGATATTAATAGAAGTTGTTGTT
>NW_006408565.1:1501356-1502617 GCF_000296735.1 Chrysochloris asiatica | reverse complement strand
GAGGTGGTATTGGCTCATAGCGACCCTGTACAGGTCCTGGACCAGCCTCACAATCATTGCCATGTCTGAGCCCACTGCTGCTGCCATTGTGCCAATCCATCAGGTGCACCTTAATCCTCAAACTGACAGCTCTACTTTTCAATACTTTAAAGAGGTCTTGTGTAGCAAATTTCCCTAATGCAATACGCCATTTGATTTCTTGACTGCTGCTTCCATAACTGTTGATGGTTGTTGTTAGGTGCCATCGAGTCGGTACCGACTCATAGTGACCTTATGTACAGCAGAACGAAACATAATCTTTGGAATCAAATTGCTTGGATCTGAAACTTCTTACTTCCAAATGCAGGACACAGTGACCTTGTCACTTACTAGTTGTGAAGCCTTGGGCAAAATACTTACCATCATTTTGCCTCAGTTTCCTCATCTTTGAAATGAGAATATTAATAATGATATCACCTGATAACCATATTGAAAGAAATTAATAGTATTGTGAGAATCTGTGCATAGACCAAGAGACAGTGGTTCAAACAGAAGAAGTGGACACGGAATGGCTTAAATTCAGGAAAGGTGTGCACCAGGGTTGTATTCTTTCACTACACTTATCCAATCTGTAAGCTGAGCAAATACTCTGAAGAGCTGGATTATATGAAGAAGAATGTGGCATCAGGATTGCAGCAAGGCTCATTAACAACCTAAAATCTTCAGATGATTGAACCTTGCTTGCTGAAAGCGAAAAGGACTTAAAATACTTAGTGATGAGGCCTTCAGTATATAAAGAAACCAAATATCCTCACCACTGGTCCAATAGATCACATCGTGATAAATGGGAAAAGAATGAAGTTGTCAAAGACTTCAGTTTCCTTGGATCAACCATCAACACTCATGGAAGCAGCAGTCAAGAAATCAAATGACATATTACATTAGGCAAATGTGCTGCCTAAGACCTCTTTAAAGTGTTCAAGAGCAAAGATGTCAGTTGGAGGACTAAGGTGTCCTGACCTAAGTCATGGTATTTGCAATAACCTCATATGTATGCAAAAGTTGAACAGTGAATAAAGAAGACCATAGAAAAGTTGATGCATTTGAGCTATGGTGTTGGAGGAGAATATTAAAAGTATCACGGACTGCCAAAAGAACAAGCAGATCTGTTTTAGAAGAAGTATAGCCAGAGTGCTCCTTGGAGGCCAGGATGGCCAAACTTCGTCTCTAATAAAGAATGTAATCCTGGTACACACCTTTCCAACAACTGCCTCTTGGTCTA
>NW_006408565.1:1481425-1501011 GCF_000296735.1 Chrysochloris asiatica | reverse complement strand
AGTCAATAGTCTCGGGAGACACTGTAGTCAACTGGCATAAGATAGACAAACACAGTGTTCTACATCCTACTCTGGTGAGTAACAACTGGGATCTTAAAAACTCATGAGCAGCCAACTAAAGTGCAACTATTAACCTCTCCCTATGTGATGCAAAGAAGAGTGAAGACAACTGAAGACACTGGGAAACAATTAGTTTCCACAGAGACACAAACATCAGTCTTGATGACTGTCTTAATCATTAATGCTGCTATAACAGAAATACCACAAGAGAATGGCTTTAAGAAACACAAATTCATTTTCTCACAGTTTATGAGACTATCGGTCCAAATTCAGATATAAGTCCAAAAGAATGACAGCTCTATCGGCACTGGAAAAAGGTCCTTCTCACCTTTTAGCATCTAGTAGTCCAGAATCCTTTGGAGATTTCCATGTGTCTTGGCATTAATCTTTCCCTGGATCTAGGAGCTTCACAGTGTAGGGACTCCAGGTCCAAAAAATGTACTCCATTTCCAGCTCTTCTTTCTTGGTGGTAGTAGAGGCCTCTGCTCTGCTTCCTGTTCAAACTCTTTCATATCTCAAGAAGATACAACCTAATCCTGTAGAAGTGAGGATTTACAACACACAGGGTAATTACATCAGATTGTTATGCAGTTAGAAAAAGGTCTCATGTCACACCCAATAAAGCTTGTCTCAGCATAAAAATTAAACCAACCTCAGCATTAAAGGGGAAAGAAACTACTCATGTGACTGGGAAATAAGACTTAGAGTAAGCATATTTAGACAAATTCCCCAAATCAGCTGCCTGGATGCTTGAACCAGGAGTACAGCTCATGCTGCTGCTGTTGTTGTTGTTAACTGCCGTCGACTGAGAGGAAGATACATAAAGGAAAAGTCAAATTGTATTTGGGGGTCCTCAGTTATGAGCGGGAAGCCAGTTTTCCACAGAGGGGTGACCCAACGGAATGCAGAAATCATCAGACAATCTCTTTGATATCTCATGTGAGTTAAGTTTTACTAAAGGTAATACAGAAACAGCTGCAAGCATACATTAACAGAGAACTTCCAGAGGTTCAAGCTGGATTCAGAAGAGGCCGTGGAATGAGGGATATCATTGCTGATGTCTGATGGATCTTGACTGAAAGCAGAGAATATCAGAAAGATGTGCTTTACTGACTATACAAAGGCTTTTGATTGTGTGGATCATGACAAGCTATGGACAATATTGCGAAGTATGAGTACTCCAGAACACTTAATTGTGCTCATGAGGAATCTGTACCTGGATCAAGAGGCAGTTGTTCAAACAGAACATGGGAACATTGGATGGTTTAAAATTAAGAAAGGTGTACGACAGGGTTGTATTCTTTCACCATACTTATTCAACCTGTATGCTGAGCAAATAATCTGAGAAGCTGGGTTCTATGAAGAAAATCATGGCATCAGGATTGGAGGAAGACTCATTAACAACCTGTGATATGCAGCAACCTTGCTTGCTGAAAGTGAAGAAGACTTAAAAAAATATTTACTGATGAAGTTCAAAGAACCACAGCCTTTGGTATGAATTACATCTCAGTATAAAGAAAACAAAAATTCTCACCACTGGACCAATAAACAACATTCTTATCAATGGAGAAAAGATTGAAGCTGCCAAGGACTTCATTCTTCTTGGATCAACTATCAACACTCGTGGAAGCAGCTGTCAAGAAATCAAATGACATATTGCATTAGGCAAATCTGCTGCACAAGACCTTTTAAAGTGTTGAAAAGCAAAGATATCAGCTTGAGGACTAAGGTGCACCTGACCCAAGCCTTGGTATTTTCAATTACCTCATATGCATGTGAAAGTTGGACAGTGAATAAGGAAGACCGTAGAAGAATTGATCCTTTTGAGTTATGGTGTTGGAGAATATTGAAAGTGCCATGGACTGCCCATAGAACCAACAGATCTGTGTTGGAAGTAGTACAGCCAGAGTGCTCCTTGGAGGCCAAGATGGCCAAACTTCATCTCTCATACTTCGGACATATTGTCTGGAGGGACCAGTCGCTGGAGAAGGATATCATGTTTGGTAAGGTGAAGGGTCAGAGAAAAAGAGCAAGACCCCAGTGAGATGGATTGGCCAAGTGGCAGCATCAATGGGCTCAAGCGCGGCAACAATAGTGAGGTTGGCCCAGGATTGGGCAGGGTTTCATTCTGCTGTGCATAAGGATGCTCTGAGTCGGCACTGACTCGATGGCACCTAACAACCAAGAATGTCTATGAATAATAAACCCTTTTTATCTGTCTAAGCTTCTTGTCTTTCTAACCTCTTTTGTGCAGAGTGTGTTACACCTTCCCAATTCTTTGGAAGGACGTACCGCTGTTCCAGGGACAACACTTTAACTGTGACAAAATCATGGCTGATCACATGAGATCACATTATAGGAGCATGATTACATTATACAAGATCTCATAATGGGGGATTACTACCTCTTAGGTGTGGTGCTGCGGGTTAATGCACTGCACTGTGATGTCAGTTTGAACAGCAAGATTGGTGGTTCAAACTCACCAGTCACTCCTTGGAAACCCTATATAGGGTTGCTGTGAGTCGGAATCGAATAATAATAATTAATAATAATAACTGCTAAACCACAAGACCTTAACTATCACAATATCTTTGATACCAGAATTAGTTGGTGTCAGGCTACCACTACCAACTACTCTAAAAGGAAATTACATTAGAAGGTCCTGGGTAGAGAAGCAGAAAACCCAAAACTCAGATAATGATTGGTGAAACCACAAGACTATGGCCCTTGGTCACCCTTCAGTTCTGGAACTGAACTCACCTCTGCAACTCAATTTCTAGCTAAGCAATATATAGGTATATGCTGGCTTCAAATCAGCTTCGACTCATAACAACCCTGTATAGTTTCTGAGGCTGTAAATCTTTATAGGATCAGAAAGCCTCATCTTTCCCCCACAGAGCAGCTGGTAGATTCTAAATACTAACCTTGCAGTTAGCAATTCAACCCACAATACACTGTTCTACTAGGGTTCCTTAGATAGGTATATACAGAAGACAAAACATTAGTAAGTTGTGACCACCATCGAATGGTCATTTATTAGAGATGAAAAGGGCAGCATTTACTTAAGGACAAAATGCAGAAGGGTTGAGAAAGGAGGAGGAATGGAAACAAGAATTATAGGGAGGAAATGAGATAAGTGATGTTACATTAAGGGGATTGCACTCATTGAGATGAAACAAAGTGTAAGATTCATTGAATGTGAAACTGATGGTCTTTTCTGTAAACCTTCACTCAACTCATAAAAGTTTAAAAAGAAATAAATAAGAGGAAGATCTTCAGTGAGATAGGTTGACACAGTGGCAGCAACAATGGGCTCAAATATAGCCCTTGTGAGGATGGTCCAAGATCAGGCAGTGTTTCTTTCTGTTGTACATCTCCAGCAACAACAGACACGCAGGCCTCAATCTTATCTCTAGTTCAGAACCCAAAGGCCTTCTGGGTTCTCCAATCTTGTTTGGCTAAGACGCACTGGTGAACTTTGCATTGCTGTTGAAAGGGGAGAGATCTTCTCATCTGCTTATAAAAATGATCAGATTATCATAATTATCAGGTACAGTTCTACTCAGCACAGTAGAAATACAAGATCGATGAACACACTACATAAAGGACCCAAGTGACGGATAGTGGAAGTCCACCCACTCAGGGTCCAGTTTGCCCAAATGTCAGATGACATCTTAGGGCCTCCCAGTGGTTACTTTCCGAATCTCCTGGGCTTTGTGTCCAGAGAAAGAAGCCATCTTTCCTGAAGGGCCAGAGGACTTCACACTTCCACTCCAAGCCTGTGATTTTCCATATTCTCAATGAAAAGACTAGTTAACACCAAGTAGGGGTAGAGGGAGGGAGGGAGTTATATGAGTGTGGCCAAACAGTCCTACCAGGCTTGAGGGCAGAAAATAGTATTTTTGTGGCTTTCCGAGCTTCTAAGAGAAAGGGCTATAAGGACAAAATAAATTAATTTTGTTGTTTGCTCAGCTTTGACTCATGGCAACCTTATATCTAACAAACGAATGGATCAAATGCTAGTTAAATACGTAGAGATTCTATGCTTATGGACAATGAAGATAAAGGGCAAAGCCATGGCCCCATGCCTTTTCTGTCTTAGCTCATGCCTAAAGGCAGCTCTATGCAGCCTGAGGTGCCAGTCCTGGTTCCCAACAGGTTCCCTATGGATGACATCACAAAGTAACTCATACGTCTATCTTCTGTGTCTTTAGGCAATTATGTTCTTTGGATCTCAGACTTCTTACCCAAAAACTGTGGCTAAAACATCCCTTCAGGCCTCAGATGCATTCAACAAGGTCAGAGGCGAAAGGTCTACAGGATACTAGCAGAAGTCCCGTTGCAGTTTGTGTTGAAGGGAAGGGTGGAGAGAAGCTATTTCAATCAAGTCAGAAGCTCCTGGAGGTCATAATCTTTCTCCCTGCCCTTTCCACCATGGTAGGGGCGAGGATCTTTTGCCCAATCTCTCTCTGCTCATCCCTATCCCTAAAGTGCGGTGCTTTCTGAAGGAACCCCTTCTGGCTCCAGGTTCTCCATTTCCTGTTATTCCACTCCATCGGAATGTCAGTGGTGCCCCAGCTGGCCAGACTTCAGCAGGCCTGGGTGGGTTTCCAGGGAAGAGGGCCCAGGCTCTGATTGCTAGTTGCGCACCAGGGTGTACTCCTTGGGAGCCCAGAGCAGGCGCGGGCTGTGGATCTCTGCCCGCTGGCCGATTTTCGGGCTCCAGCAGAACTCAGGCGACAACACCTTGGTGGGCTTGTGCAGCCAGAAGAACTTGTTGAGATGGCTCTCGTCGTGCCAGACCGCCTCCAAGCCGCGCAATTGGTCCCGCTCCATGGCCTGCGTGCAGTGTGCTGTCAGCTGACGCAGCCCTGCCACGCTGCCCCCGAAAACAGCCGCGTGGTAGTAGAAGTCGCCCTCAGCAGGTGCCAGCACGGCGGCCGAGAGCGCACTGCGTTCAAAGGGCAGCAGCCACCTCGGCCAGTGGTAGTGCCAGGCGTGCAGCTGCGCCACTAACTCGCCCAGCGTCTCAGGCCCGAAAGCGTTGCTGAAGTACTGATCCACGTCCATGCAAAACACAAATTGCGCCTCGCGGCCCAGCTGTCCGCCCAACGCTTCGTGAAGCGTACGCATGCGCCCCATGGACACGTCCTGCCAGCGCTGCTTCCGTTTCACGTGCTCCAAGCGCAGCCGTCGCCTCTTGCCAAGCGTCACGTGCTTCACGGCGTCAGGGCGATCTGTAAACACATAGTACACCACGCGCTGGCCCACCATGAAATGCTGCTCGGCTGTCTCCAAGAAGCGCGCCAGATACTTCTCCAGATACCTGCCGGTAAGATGGGAAAAAGAGAGGAGAGGGGCTGCGAACCAAAGTCGGCTTGAACTCGCCTGCCCGCCCGCACAGCCTTGCTCCCTTGACTGCCTGATTCTTTTGCCACAAATCCCACCTCCATAAGCCCCGGTAACGCCAGGTTTCTTGAGTCTTTCAGTCTTGATTTGGTAGATTAGAGAGGACCGAAGATTGCCTCAGCTGGGGATTCGTGGACTTTCCTTTGACTAGGGGCTTGTCTGTGATGGTTTAAATCAATCGAATACCAAGGAAGTGATGCTATGCCAGCTTTCAGGAGACCTGGCAACATTAGCCCTTGTCTTTTTAAAAGAGCGCAAAACTCTGGTAGTGTAGTGCT
Source organism: Chrysochloris asiatica (assembly GCF_000296735.1). Taxonomy (NCBI): domain Eukaryota; kingdom Metazoa; phylum Chordata; class Mammalia; order Afrosoricida; family Chrysochloridae; genus Chrysochloris; species Chrysochloris asiatica. The sequence continues at coordinate 1,495,264 of NW_006408565.1, read as the reverse complement.
TACGAGTCAGACAGCAGTTCGAAACTGTCAGCGGTTCCGTGGGAGAAAGATGAGGCTTTCAGTTCCCGTAAAGTCTTAGAGCCTCGGACACCCCCTACCATTGGGTCGCTATGAGTCGGAACCGACTCCACGGCACATCACCACCACCACCAAGCTTCCCTACAAGTCCTGATGTGACTGTGAGATTAGGCTTTGGACTGCAAAGTCGGTTTGAACCACAAGGTTGGCGGTTCAGACTCACCAACCGCTCCTCGGAAACCCAATACAGACTCACTATGAGTCGGAACTGACTCAAGAGCACTTAACAACAATAAAGCTTCCCTAGAATTGTGGTGCCTCCATGCCGTGAAGAAGGAAGCCATGTAGAAAGGACGTGTGGAGAGATGCTCCCTACCACCCCCGGTCTTCAGCAGTTAGTATCTCAATTAAGGTCTTGGTATTTTAGAGCAAAGACGAGTCCTCAAAATCATGAAACGTACTCAAATTATTTTAAATCTAGTCATAAATTGTTTTAAATTTGGGGTAATTCCTTACATAGATTACCAGAACAATTTATGATACAGGAAATACTAACAGAACCTGCTTTCAAGTTAGTTCTGATTTATAGGGACTCTGTATAGGGCTTTAGAGGCTGTAAATCTTTAGGGGAGCGGAAAGCCTCATCTTTCTCCTATAGAGCAGCTAGTGGACTCACTCAAACCATGGGCTTTGAGATTCTCAGTCCAGTGCTTATCCTACAGAGCCACCTTTAGGATCCTAGAGTTTAAAAATAAGTGTAGTAATGCCACATGTTTTTGAACATTTATCATATGAATTGTTTTAAGTCTGTGTATTATCCTCACAATTTATAATGATTTTCAATTTTAAGATAACTAAATAGACAAAAAGCCTTAGTAACTTGTACAAATATATTCAGTAAGTGGTAGCACCAGGATTTTAATTTACTGATGAATTTCAAATCTAAGCCTGTTTCTTTACCTATATTTGCTTAGTTTCTCATGGAAACCTCAGAATCCTAGAGGATAGTCACAGAAATCTTGGAATGTGGTTTCTTAGACTTCGGGACCCTGGAGTTTCTGGACCTAAGACTCTGGCGTGTAGGATTGGTGCACAAAGCACGTGTGACAGAAGTGGGGGTACTGAAGCTCCCACAGAGCCCTTGCCCAAGCAACCCAGCAGTTTCACCCACTGGGTCTATAGGTCAATTCTTGGTTCTATATACCCCCTTACCTCCCAGGGGACCTTGGACACCCCTTTGCATACATAATGGGCAGTTTAACATTTCCACCATTTCCTAGCATTCCTGTTTACTTCTCATACTTATCGGCCATCCATTGTGCTGGCCACTCAGTTCTTCGTTCATGTCTACAGAGATTCTCTTCTTCACTCTCAGCTACTTGCGTCTGTGGCCACTCCCTCCACTTGGCCCTCATAAGCACCTCTCCTACATCCACATTTGTACCTTCACCCACCCCACTCTGTGAGCATCCTCTTCACCCAATCTTCTGACTCACTAACTTGGATAGCCCCTGAACATTCTCCTCTACCTTTATTAGAGATGAAGTGCTGTGCTGTGTGCCTGCCCCTAAGCCACTGACCTCCCATAGGTATTCACTACAGCCAGCTCATCCATTCTATGTACCCAGTTGCTCTCCTGTCTCATGACTCTTACCTGAAACTCACCAGTGCCTCTAGATTGACCAACTTCAGCTCCTAGGCAGCTTTGTTCTAGGACAGAGTTCTGAGTTCCTGGCTGTGATGAGTGGGCTTAATAGTATTCACGTCCAGAGGATGATGGAAGATGGTCCTACCCTGGGTGCTGCATTTGCCTCCTACTGCTCCTTGGAATTCCATGGCACATGGAAACAGGTGCCCCCCTCCACCTTGCACCCCATAAGCACCCCACCCTATTCCCTGCTTGGACAGAACCCTCTCCCCTCCCCAGACCTTACCTTCCTACAGCAAAGACAGTCAGCCCAATGGTGAAGTTCTGCTGTCTAGCCTTTTGGTGGGCCTTAGCTGGGTCAAAGGTGCCATCCCAAATAATGGGGGCCCCCCAGGCGGTGCAGGTCAGAACTTCAGGCCTGGCCCTGGTTGGGACAGGTTGGGGAAGCAGGTTTATCAATCTGCTCACTTGGTGCCTGCTTACTTCCACCTCTCCGTGCAGGGCCCTGAAGACCTGCAGATGAATCAGACCCTGTCTCTGCCCTGAGCAGCCTGTGCACAGAGACAGCATAGAAAAATATAGGACTGGGAGATGTGGGCCCTGGGGAGGTTTCTAGGGCTGGTGGAATGAGTGCCTGGCTCTGCCAGGGTGGGGGACATGAGATGTTCAGGGATACTTGGGATGAGCTGGGCAAGGCCATTGAGCATTGTGGGGGTGGGAGGGGTGATAACTCCTTACCAGGGATGCAGGGGACCAGTGAAGTTGTCACTCAGTAGGGCCATTTGGCCTGCAGTGCAGACACCCATGGGGATGAGAGCTTCTAGTTGCCTGTGGGGTGGGGTCGGCAGTGAGCCAGTCTGTCTCAAAGGAGCTCCCACAATGCTCCCACAAGGACCACTGTCCTGGGCTGAGGTGGCCACCACCCTCTAGCCCTTAAGGAGGCACTTAACAAGTAGATCTTTAGGATCTCATCCTAGTGGTCCCACCTTGAGTACTGGGGAGGGGGTTGTACCTGATTATAAGGAGCCCATACTGGAGCAGGCTTATGGTACAAAGTGTAAGTAGAATCAGCAACCAGAAGATTCTCTTCCAGGCCCTGCGGGGAGGGATGTCATCAGTAACTCACTGACATATATAATCCCCCCCCACACACACACAGCTTATTTATGATATTTTAAAGTTTCCTTTTATTTGTCTTTTTAAAATAGGCATATACTCTATTTACATGGCACAGATGTTCAAAGGAACAAAAGTTATAGTGAGTGAGAAGGCATTCCAATTCCCAGCTACCCAGTTCCTCTGCATGGAGGCAACTGGTGTCATCAGTTTCTTGTGTGTTCTTTCATAGGTAGCTTATATATATAAATATTTATATATATGTATATATGTTGTTGTTAAGTGCTGTCAAATCAGTTCTGACTCATAGCAGCTCTGTATAGGGTTTGAACCAGGAGTAGCTGGTGGGTTAGCAGTACTGTGCTTATTCGACATGCCACACCAAGACTCCAGTCTATGCATGGTATTGTTGTTAAAGTGTCTTTGAGTTGGCTCCAACTCATGGTGACCCTGTATAGGGTTTCCAAGGTCTTAAATCTTCAAAGGATCAGAAAACCTCGTCTTTCTCCTCTGAAGCGACTGGCAGGCTTGAACCTCAGATCTTGCGGTTCACATTTAAGTGCTTATTGTATGGAGTCACCAAAGTCTATGTATGTTCAGACAAATATGTACATATACCCACACTCTCTCTTTCTATTTCTTTCCCTCCGTAAATGAGATAGCACAGTAGACGTGCAGGTGTGCACCGTGTGCTTTTTAGCGAGCATTGTGTTTTTAAGGTTATTTCATCTTAGCACCTAAAGAACTTAGAGAACTTCCTTAATGCAGCTGCCACCAGTTGCTTGTTGCTGTGATGCTGGAAGATTTGCCACTGGTATTTTAAATACCAGCAGTGTCACCCATGGTGGACAAGTTCCCTCTGAGCTTCCAGGTTAAGACTGACCAGGAAGAAGGCTAATCATTCACTTCTGAATGGTTAGCCACTGAAAACCTAATCCATATCAGGAAACCAGTGTCAGCTATAGTGCTGGAAGATGAGCCCCTTAGGTTGAAAGCCCAGAATCTGACTGGGGAAAAGGCTGCCTCCTCAAAGTAGAGTTGACCATAGTGATATGACTGGAGCAAAACTTTGGGGACCTTCATTTGCTGAAGGGGCACAGCTCAAAATGAGACGAGACAGCCGCAGACATCCTTAATAATCAGAGTATGGAATGTACAAAGTATGACTCTAGGAAAATTGGGAGTTTTCAAAAATTAAATAGAATCCATAAAGATCAATATCCTAGGCATTAGTGAGCTGAAATGGACTAGTATTGACCATTTTAATCAGGTAATCAGATTGTTTACTATGCTAGAAATGCCAATACAAATTGAAATCTTTCAACAAATTGGTGAGACACTGGAGGCACTCATTCATCTATGCCAAGAAATTTGGAAGACAGCTACCTGGCCAACCATTTGGAAGAGATCCATATTTGTGACCATTCTAAAGAGAGGTGACTCACCCAAATGTGGAATTCATTAAAAAATTATCATTAATATCACATGGAAGTAAAATTTTGATGATAATTTTTAAACAGTTGCAATAGTACATCAACAAGGAACTGTCAGAAATTCAACCCAGATTCAGAAAAGGATGTGGAATTTAGGGATATCATTGTTGATGTCATATGGATCTTGGCTGAAAGCAGAGAATGCCAGAAAGATGTTTACTTGTGCCTTATTTATTTTGCAAAGGTTTTTGACTATGTGGATCATAAAAACTTTGGATAACATTGTGAAGAATGGGTATTCCAGAACACTTAATTATGCTCATAAGACACCTGTATGTAGACCAAAAGGCAGTCATTCAAACAGAACAAGAGAATACTGAATTGTTTAAAATCAGGAAAGGTTTGTGCCAGGGTTGTATCCTTTCACCATACTTACTCAATCTGCAGGCTGAGCAAATACTTTGAGAGACTGAATTATATGAAGAAGAACATGGCATCAAGATTGGAGCAAGTCTCATTAACAACCTGCCACATGCAGATGATGCAAACTAGATTGCTGGAAGCAAAGAGGATTTAACATATTTACTGTTAAAAGATCAAAGACTATAGCATTCCTTATGGATTGCACTTCAATGTAAAGAAAACAAAAATCCTCATGGGGCAACAAATAGCATCATGATAAATGAAGAAAAGACTGAAGTTATTGAAGATTTCATTTTGCTTGGATCCACAATCAACATTCATGGAAGCAACTGCCAAGAAGTCAAGTGACATATTGCGTTAGGCAAATCTGCTGCACAAGATCTGTTAAAGTTTTTAAAGGGCAAAGGTATCAATTTGAGAACTACGGTGTGTCTCACCCAATCCATGGTATTTTCAATAGCCTCATATGCAGCTCTGATAGTGTAGTGGTTATGAATTGGGCTGAGAACTGTAAGGTCAGCAGTTCAAAATTACCAGCTGTTCCATGGGAAAAAGATGAGGCTTTCTTCTCCCTTAAAGACTTACAGCCTTGGAAACCCTGTACAGGGTCGCTATGAGTTGGAACCGACTCCACGGCACGTAACAACAACATATGCATATAAAAGTTGAACAGTGAATAAGGAAGATCAAGCATTTGAGTTGTGGTACTGGAGAGGAAAATTAAAAGCATCATGGATTACCAAAATAACAAACAAATCTGTGTTGGAAGAAGTGCAGCCAGAATGCTCCTTAGAAGCCAGGATGGTGAGGCTTCATCTCTCATGCTTCTGACATGTTATCAGGAGGAACCAATCCCTGGAGGGCATCATGTTTGATAAAGTGGAGGGTCAGTGAAAAAGAGGAAGGCCCTCAAGGAGCTGGATTGACACAGTGGCAGCAATTATGGGCTCAAACAACAATTGTGAGGATGGTGCAGGACTGGGCGTGTTTCCTTCTGTTCTATGTAGGATTGCTATGAGTCAGAACCCACTCAATGGGGCACTAACAGCAACAATATACAATTGATTATAGTTAACCAACCAGGTAATTTACCTAACTAAACCCCTCCTGATGAATATTTAAATTTCAGCCCTTTGCTTTTCCTAACAGCACTGGGGTTGTTAACAGTAGGAATCTAGCTGCTTGCTTCTCCTTGGTGGGAGGTGGCACGGACCTTGGACAGAAAGAGAGGTAGGGAGAGGTTGTGGGGAATTTATGGCTTGATGGCTGGGGCTGAAGAATCATCTGGGACTTAGAGCTGAGTCACTGGGCTGCATTGAGAGCTGCCTTCACAGCAGAGCTCACCAGCCTCATTTCTGGCTCAGAGGAGGTTTTACGACATGTCCACAGTTGGTGGTTTTCTAGGAAGGACACAGAATATTGAGAATAACTGTGACCTTATCCTGCCTTCTCCAACTCCCGTGTGGTGCTCTGGCCTCAAGAGAAACTGGAACCTTAATGATGGTGAATGCTGACATTGGAGTCAGATCCTTTGGTTTGAAACCTGTTTCTTAGCTTTCTGACTTGGGCAAGGCTATGGACTCCTTTGTGCTTTAAATGGAGGATAATAATATCTTCTGTGTTATAATTCCATTTGGGAATGAATTTTCTTTGTTATGTTAAGAGGCTATATTAGGACTGAGTGTGCTTTAAGCCAGTCATATTTAAGATATAAAAAGAGCAGATTGGGACTGACAGAAAAACAAAGGTAGATGCCATGCCCCATGAAGATCACCATGATTATCAAGGAATAGAGCTAGAAAGAGACAAGGGCATTCCCCCAGAGCCAGCAGAGTGAGAAAGTCTTCCCCTAGAGCTGACACCCTTAGTTTAAACTTCTAGCTTCCTAAACTCTGAGAGAATAAACTTCTGATTGTTAAAGCCATTCTCTTTTGGTATTTCTATTCTAGCAGCACTAGATAACTAAGGCACCTTCCTGGAAGCATCGTCATAGGCGTGCTAAGTGCTTGGAACATAGTAATGCTGTTGTTGTTGTTAGGTGCCGTTGAGTTGGTACAGACTCATGGTGACCCTATGCACAACAAAACAAAACATTGCCTGGTCCTGGGCCAAACTCAGAATCGTTACTACTTTTGAACCCATTGCTGCTGCCACTGTGTCAGTCCATCATGCTGGAGGTCTTCCTCTTTTTCTCTGACCCTTCACCTTACCAAACACAATATCCCTTTACAGTGACTGATACTTCCTGATGATAACCAAAGTATGAGAGTTAAAGTCTGGCCATCCTGACTTCCAGGGAGCACTCTGATTGTACTTCTGCCAACACAGATGGAATTGTTCTTTTGCCAGGCCATGGTACTTTGAATATTCTCCTCCCAACACCATAACTCAAATGGGTCAGTTCTTCTGTGGTCATACTTATTCACTGTCCAACTTTCAAATGCATATAAGGTTATTGAAAATACCATGGCTTGGGTCAGGTATACCTTAGTCCTCAAACTACCAGCTTTGCTCTTGAACACTTTAAAGAGGTCGTGTGCAGCAGATTTGCCTAATGCAATACATCATTTGATTTCTTGACTGCTGCTTCCATGAGTACTGATGGTTGATCTGAGCAAAACGAAGACTTTGACAACTTCAGTCTTTCTCCATTTATATGGACGTTGTTTATTGGTCCATTGGTGAGGATTTTTGTTTTCTTTACATTGAGATGCAACCTATACAGAAGGTTGTGGTCTTTGATTTTCATCAGTCAGTATTTTAAGTCGTCTTGGCATTCAGCAAGCAAGGTTGTATCACCTGCATATAGTAGGTTGTTAATGAGTCTTCCTCCAATCCTGACGCCACGTTTTTCTTCATATAATTCAGCTTCTTAGATTATTTGTTCAACATAGTATTAGTTTCCAGAATCACAACAACATGTAAGCCAACACTGTGTGACAAACTGACAGATGAGTGGTGGATCTGTGTGCTAGAGGGTGGGAAATTAACCCAACAAAAATTCAGGCACTTTCCACCTCATTGAAATTTCTAGGGACTCAGTGGTATGAGGTTTGTTGAGACATTCTTATTAAAATAAAGGATAAATTGTTGCATCTGGCCCGTCCCATAATGGAAAAAGAGGTACAACACCTGGTGGACCTCATTGGTTGTTTTTTAAAAAATTTTTGGTTATGAACTGAGTGATAGTTTACATGGGAGAACATCATCTTTCAATGGTTATAATCTCCTCCGTGCATCATCATTCAACAGTATTTGCTTCCATTGCCTTTGTTTGTATTTTGGTAGGGGGGAATGTACACAGAAACACTCAGGAATATATAATAATTTAAATAACCAAAGGGCACATTCTATAAGCCTGCTTCCTGGCCACCAGCACTCAGTCTTTCTCTTTCCATGAGTCTAGAGTCCTTAGCTCCTCTCTTTTTCTACGTCCTCATCTCTGCCTCCATCTCTGGTGTCACTGCTTCTCTGGAAAGAGTCCCGCATTCTGCTTGTGCTCTTCTCCCTTGATGGTCCTAGTGTCCTCTGTTTCTGGACTATAAGATTAACTACTCCCCCGTTTCTGCTTGTGCTCTTCTCCCTTGATGGTCCTAGTGTCCTCTGTTTCTGGACTATAAGATTAACTACTCCCCCGTTTTTGTTTTTACAGTTGTGATAGTCTCAATTAGTCATTGTAACAATTACTGTTGAATCCTAAGAATCTTATCCCCATCTCTTTTCACCAGACCCGTCTAGACAAGATGAAAACTATTCAGTGGGGACTCTTTCTTTCCCCATACACTATTAAATAAGCTCCTCTTTGAATAATAATGAATGTTGTTTATTGGTCCAGTGGTGAGGATTTTTGTTTTATTTACATTGAGATGCAATCCATACCAAAGGCTGTGGTCTCTGATCTTCATCAGTAAATATTTCAAGTCTTCACTTTCAGCAAGCAAGGTTGTGAGGTTGGCCCAAGATCGGGCAGTGTTTCGTTCTGCTGTGCATAAGGTCTCTATGAGTCAGTACCAACTCGATGGCACCTAACCACAAACAACAAGTCGAGTTCTCATTATCGAGCCATTGAAGCTAGGTCAAATGGGTACTGTCTGCAAGTTTGCATGTTCTTGTGCATCGCCTCTCACTTCATATCAGCTGGATGCTTCAACTCTAGGCTCTAACCCTCTATGGATATGTCCTTGTCCATGGGCTCAGGAGTCCCCAGGTCTCACCACACTTTGGACCAACCAGCCCTTCCTCTTCTCTCTCTCATCTCCAGGTCAATAGGAGCCAACTGATTTTTGTGTGTTGATTTTGTACCCTGTCACTTTGCTGGATCCTCCAATGAGTTCTAGTATTTTTTTGCTGAGTCTTTGGGGTTTCTAAGTATAGATCATATCATCTGAAAATAGATTTTTACTTCCTCATTGCCAATTTGGATGCCTTTAATTTCTCTATCTTGCCTTATAGTTCTGGCTACGACTCCAAAACAATATTGAATAGGAGTGGTGATAAAGGGTATCCTTGTCTGGTTCCTGTTCACAAAGAGAAGGCTTTTAGTTTCTCTCCATTGAGAAAACTAAATATTGGCTGTTGGTTTTGTATATATGGTCTTAATTATGTTGAGGAATCTCCCTTTAATTCTTACTTTGTTGAGTGTTTTTATCAGGAATGGATGTTGGATTTTGTCAAATGCTTTTTCTGCATCAATTGATATGATCATGTGGTTCTTTTCCTTTTTCTTACTTATTATGTTCATTGTTTTTCTACTGTTGAACCATCCTTGCATCCCTGATATGAATCCCATTTGGTCATGATATATTCTTTTTCTTGATGTGTTGCTGAATTCTGTTGGCTAGGATTTTGTTGAGAATTTTTACATCTATGTTCATGAGGGATACTGGTGTATAATTTTCTTTCTTAGTGATGTCTTTCCCTGGTTTTGGTATGAGAGTTATGTTTGCTTCGTAGAATGTATTAGGAATTTTTCCATTCTCTTCTATATTCTGGAATAATTTGAGTAGAATTGGAGAAAGTTCTTCCCTGAATGTTTGGTAGAACTCAACAGTGAAGCCATCTGGACCTGGACTTTTTTTGGTTGGGAGTTTTTTGATGACCTGGTCAATTTCTTCCTTTGTTATAGGACTTTTCAAGTTTTCTGCTTCACTCTGTTTAAATTTAGGTAGGTCGTGCTTTTCTAAATATGTATCCATCTCCTCTAGATTTTCAAATTGTTGGAGTGCAACTCTTCATAATATTCTGTTACTATCCTTTTTATTTCTACTGTCTTTGTTGTGACATCACTCATGTGGTTTCTTATACATGTTACTTGTGTCTTCTCCCTCTTTTTTTTTTTTTTTTTAGGTTTGCCAATGGTTTGTTGATTTATTAATTTTTTTCAAAGAACCAGCTTCTTGTCCTGTTGATTCTTTCTATAGTTTTTCTATTTTCTATCGTGTTTATTTCTGCTCTAATCTTTATTATTTCCTTTCTTCTGTTGACTGTAGGTTTACTTTGCTGGTCTGTTTCTAGTTGTTGGAGATTTTGTGTTAATGTGTGGCTATTTTGGTATGTTGCACTTTCTTTCTCATTTGTTTCTAGTAACTTTGTGAATTCACGTTTTAGTTCTTCTACTACCCAGTTGCTTTTCACCAAGGTGTTATTTAGTTTCCATGTATTTGACTTTATTTCCTTGGTATTCCTATTGTTGTTTTCTAATTTGATAGCATTGTGGTCGAAGAAGATGCATTATAATATTTTGATGTTTGTAAATTTTTGGAGGCTTGTTTTGTGGTCTAACACATGGACTATTCCTGAGAATGTTCCATGTGCAATGGCAAAGTATTGTGTTGTTGTTGGATTGAATGCTTTGTATACATCTGTGAGGTCCAGTGTTGTTTAGTTCCTCTGTGTCTTTATCAAGTTTCTTTCTGATTGTTCTATCCTTTTTTGAAAGCGGTGTATTAAAATCTCCCATTATTATCGTAGCTTTGTATCTCTTTCTTCAAACCTATTAGTGTTTGCTTTATATATTTTGGAGCTCTTTCATTAGAAGCATAGATAATAGGGTTATATCATCTTGTTCAATTGTCCCTTAAATCATGAGATAATGTCCATCTTTATCTATTATGCTGGTTTTTGCCTTCAAGTTTATTTTCTCAGAGATTGGTACTGCCACTCTTGCTCGTTTTTTTATTGCAATTAGCTTGGTACATTTTTTTCCATCCCTTGACTTTTAGTCTGTTTTTGTCTTTGTGTATAAGGTGTGTCTCTTACAGACAACATATTGAAGAATCTTGTTTTCTTATCCATTCTGCCACTCTCTGTCTCTAAATTGGTGCATTTAATCCATTAACAGTCAGTGTAATTGTTGATAGGTATGAATTCATTGAGGTCATGTTTGTAATTTTTGTGGTGCTGCTGGTTTCTTTGTTCTGCATGCCTTCCCATGCTGAGTTCATGTTTTCTGTGTTCTTTCTTGTCAGTTTCTTCATAGCTTAAGTGTTTCCATGTTCTTCTTGGATTTTCACATTTTTGATATGTTGTGAAGTATTAATTTCCTTTGAGGTTTCCTAATAGTCTATTAACTTTTCCCTCCATTTAAAACAATCTATTTTAACCTGTAATCTACCTAACCTTCTCACCACCTAGATCTTGTTTCTGTGGTTTTACTTTCTTTCATATTGTTACTGTTTTGATCATAGACTGACCTCCCAGATCCTCTGAATTCATTCTTACAGTTTTTTTCTGTTCTGGACTCTTCCATTTGTCGATTGAGTTCTGTGTAGTGCTGCCACATATGTCAATCTCTGGTTGTTATCTGTTCTTGTTGGTTCTCAGTCCACAGAATTCCCTTTAGGATGTATTGAAGCATGAGATTGACTTTAACAAGATCCTTAGCTTTTATTTATCCTGGAATGTTTTTATTGCACCATCATACTTGATTGCCATCTTTGCTGGGTAGATGATTCTTGATTAGCTTTTTTTTCCTTTCAAGATTTTATGTATGTCTCCCCATTGCCTTATTGCCTGTATGATTTCTGCTGAGAGATCAAAGCTTAATCTGATTTGTTTGCCATTGTATGTAATACTTCTCTTTTCCCTAGCTGCTTTCAAGATTTTGCCTTGGCTTTGATTTTGGAGAGATTGATTATGTGTCTTGGTAATTTTCTTTTTGGGTCTATCTTTCCCGGGGTTCATTCAGCTTCTTGAATGCTTATCTTTTTGTTTTTCAGGATGTTAGGGAAATTTTCTTCTAGAAGCTCTTCAACTATCTCCTCTGTGGACTTGTGTGATTCTTCCTGTTCTGGAATGCCAATAATTCTTTTTTTTTTTTTTTTTTTTTAATGTTTTATTTTGAATTATGTGATAGTTTACATGGAAGAACATTAGGTTTACAGTCATCCTATCATATATTGCTTCATCACCATGGTTACAATCCCCTCCATGCATCATCAAATAACCAAAGGGTATAACCCCCAAGCCTACCCCTCTATTGTCAGTACATAGATCCTCTCCCTCTCTGGGCCTAGAGTCCCCAGCCATTCCATCTCTCCACACCATCGTCTCTGCCTCCATCTCTGGAGGTCTTTCTTTCAAGAAGTATCTTCTGTTGTTCTAGCCGCTACAGGCTGGTCTGTTTGTCCTTTCAAGTGGATATTTCCCACCTCAGAAGATACTGGTTGGGGATCAGGATTCCACCTATGGTCTTATGCAATGAAGAGGCTCCACAGGAAGCCTCCTTCACTGGGCAAGTTGTAGCCCCATTTTAGGTATTCCAATCAGTTATAGGCAAAAGACGAATTTACAGGCTTAGTATGGTGATATTTCTGGGTATTCCTTTATCTCCCCCTCAAGTGTCTATTTTATAATGATGTGCAAGGGAAACCAAGATTCAAAAGACATCCAAGCGAAGAGGACTTCCGGTGCTTCGTGACCAGGAAGCTCAAGTAGGGCAGTCTCGGGGAAAAGGGGCAGAATTGCACATAAGAAACCTCTGTCTAGCAGACAGACAGCCTTTGAACAAACATAAGATCTTATATTTCAACATTCTGAACTCGTTTTTTTAAAAGATCAAATTGCTGAGGAATTACCGGCATTTTGAGCTTTTGCCTGCCTACACGCGGCTCCCGCTTCCGCACCCACACTGTCGAGTGCCTCTCCCCCTTGCAGACCTTGGAATGCAGGGCTAGAGCAACCCCACGTAGAAGGATGCATTTTCAGAGAAAAGGAAGCATAAAATAACAAAGCCGAACAAATAGAGAGGGATATCGGCATGGATATCAGGAAATTCAGGGTACCCACGGTACAGAGAGACTGAGAGAGGCATTTTTTACATCATCAAATACGGACACTACCTTCCTGCAGCCACGACCCCAAGCTCTCTACTGCCCTGGCCTAAACCAGCCCTCTGTCAAGCCGCGACGCTCAGGAACGCCCAAGGCACAGGCCCGCCCACTAAGGCCAAGGCTCTCCCAAGGTCCAGACACTACCACTGAGGCCAAGGCCTGCCCTGAGGCCCAACCCGCCCACAGATTGGTCACAAAGGCCCAGGCCCAACCAAGGCACAAATCGCCTACCCGCCTCATGGCCCAGGTGGTCCACAGCCTGGTCGCCACCAAGGTCCAGGGCCCCCAAGGCCCAACCTGCTGCGTAGCCAGGTCGCTGAGGCCCAGGGCCCCAGAGGCCCAACCCGCCGCATAGCCCGGTTGCCAAGGCCCAGTGCCCCTGAGACCCAACCCACCCTCAGCCTAGTCCCTGAAGCACAGGTCCCCCGAGGCCCAATCCGCCTAACCCGCCCACTGAGGCCCAAGCCACCCGATGCCCAGCTGCTGATACCCAGGCCCCCTGAGGCCCAAACCGCCCTCACGAGCCCCAAACCACCAGCCCAAGGCCCAAACCACCCGCCCGAGGCCCAACCCTCCTGCAGCCCAGTCACTGATGCCCAGGCCCCTAGAGGCCCAAACCGCCCGGCCCAGGCTCAACCCACCTGCCCGAGGCCCAAACAGCCCACCACTGAGGCCCAGGCCCAACTGGGGCCCAAAAAACTTACTCTGCGGTAAGCAATAAGGAGAGTGAAAAGGGAAGACCACATCCTGATCACATCTTCCTGGAGGTAATCAGAAAACATAAAAAATTACCAAAACACATAATTAATTAATTATTAGGGCTACAGATAAACATTAAACATGTCCAAGAAGCAAAAGCAGATGACCATAT
>NW_006408565.1:1467025-1475991 GCF_000296735.1 Chrysochloris asiatica | reverse complement strand
CTACAAAGGCAAGAAGTGACTGGCTTACAAGCTTTCAAGAGGGAACCTGGTGCTAGGGAGCATGGCGGAAGGCAGAATCTCTAGTAGGCACTATTCAATTTGTCTGGGCGGAGCTGATGAAAGGAGATACAAATGGGTAACTCGTGATACTGTAGTGAATAATGCTTATCAGGATGGACTGTGAGGGTTGGAAATGCAAAGGTAGAAGTTTTTTAACAAAGAAGGGAGTGATTAATTCTCCAGGATAGGAGCGGAGGCCTCTGGGTCCATCAATGGAGAAGAGCCGAGAGCGGGACCCTACTCAGAGAAACAGAGATGCCTGAGATAGAGACAGAGATGATGACGTGGAGTGATGAAGCGACTGGGGACTTTGGACCCAGAGAGGGAAAGGGACTGTGGGCCAAAAACTGGGGGGAGGCGGGGAAAGTGTAGGGGGCGGGTTTCTGAAATATACCCTTTGGGTGGTTGATGATGCATGGAGGGGATTGGAACCATGGCAATGAGATGATATACGATGGAATGAATGTAAAACTAAGGTTCTTCCATGTAAACTATCATATAATTCACAATAAAACATTATAAAAAGATATCCAAGCATCTTAACATTTACCCCCCTTTAACCACTCAAACCATGCCTCAGTCCCTGTATCCCAGAACCCTGTTGTTCCAAGGTTGTGTATACAGCATTATTTACCTCTGTCCCACTTAGCCCATGCAAACCTGCCTAACTGTTCTCCCATCCGCCTTGTATATTGTTTCATTACAATCCCTTCCATGCATCATCAGCCAACCAAAGGGTATATCCTGCAAGCCTGCCCCCCTTCCCCCGGTTGTCAGCACACAGCCCCTCTCCCTCTCAGTCTAGAGTCCCCAGCTGCTCCATCTCTCCACGTCATCATCTCTGCCTCTATCTCTGGCATCACTGTTTCTCTGGGTAGGGTCCCGCACTCCGCTCTTCTCTCCTTATGGTCCCAGGCACCTCCACTCCTGGACTGCAAAGTCAATCACTCCCCTCCTTTTGCTACAAAATGTCTACCTTTACATTTCCAACCCTCACAGTCAGTCCTGATAACAATTATTCACTATTGTACCACAAGAGACCTATCCCCAAATCCTTTCATCAGCCCCGTCCAGACAGATTGGATACTACTCAGTGGAGGTTCTACCTTTCTCTGCACCCTCTGGATCTAGGCTTCCTCTTGAAAGCTTGTAAGCCAGTCACTTCTTGCCTTTGTAGCCCCCTCACTCCCCCATTTTGGGTAGCCAACCTCATTGGATTTTTAAGACAACATATCCCTTCTTTGGGTGTGCAACTCTGGTCTGTTTACCAAGTGACTAGAAAAGCTGCTTGTTTTAAGTGGGGTACAGAACAAGAGAAAGCTCTGCAACAGGTTCAGGCTGCTGTGGAAGCTGTCCTGCCTCTTGGGCCATATGACCCAGCTGATCCAATGGTGCTTGAAGTGCCAATGACAAACAAGGCAGTTTGGAGTCTCTTCCAGGCCCCTCATGGTGAATCACAGTGCAGATTGTTAGGATTGTGGAACAAAGTCCTGCTATGATCTGCAGACAACTGCTCTTTTATGAAACAGCTTTTGACTTGTTACTGGGCCTTAGTTAGAGACTTAACACCTAACCATGATCATCCACCAAGTTACCCTTCAACCTGAGCTGCCTATTATGTACTGAGTGTTTTCTGACCTATAGTCATAAAGTCAGACATGCACAGAAGCACTCCATCATAAAATGGAAGTGATATATACGAGACTGGGCTGGAGCATGACCTGAAAGCATGAGTAAGTTGCATGAAGAGGTAGCCCAAGTGCTCATGATCCCCATTCCTGTCACATTACCTTCCCTCTCGCAGTCTTTATGATCAGTTGAGGAGAAAACTCATGTTTGGTTTATAGCTGGTTCTGCATCATATGCAGGCAGCACTAGATAGTGGACAGCAGCAGCTCTATAGCCCCTTTCTGGGACTTCCTTAATGGTGAAGGAAAGTCCTCCCAATAGACAGAACCTTAAACAGTGCCCCTGGTTGTTCATTGTCCACAGCAGCCTGAATCTGTTGCAGAGCCTTCTCTTGTTCTGATCTTCACTTTATACTAGCAGCTTCTCTTGTCGCTTGATAAATAGACCAGAATAGCACACCCAGATGATATGTTGCCTTCAAAATCCAGTTAGGTCCACCAGGTGTTGTGCCTCTTCTTTAGTTATGGGAAGGGCCAGATGCAATAATTTATCCTTCATTTTAGTAAGAATATCTCAACATACCTCATACCACTGAGTTCCTAGAAATTTCAGTGAGGTAGAAGGTGCCTGAATTTTTGTTGGGTTAATTTCCCATCCTCTAGCACACAGATCCACCAGTTTGTCATACTTTGGTGGCATACGTGTTGCTGTGATTCTGGAAACTAATACTAGAAGAGTCACACACAGTGGACAGGTTTTAGCTGAGCTTCCAGATGAAGACAGATTAGGAGGAAAGAAGGACAGACTACTTTCAAATATTTAGCCACTGAAAATTTCACAATCTAATGGAATCACTGCTGTATCTCTAGGTGGGATTATTCTTTCCTTTGGAACGAAAACATCTAAACTCAAAGAACATAAGACCACAGGGAGAGGAGGCAAAAGTTTTATAAGTAGGTCACCAGGAGTTATAATGAGTGGTGCCACTCCCATTTGTACCATTTGGCTCCCAGACTCATGAATCCTGACTATCGGAGAAACTGCACCACATATTGGATGCTGGTTTAGCGCATATACCACCTCCTGGAGAACATTGCCTCAACCTTCCAAGGTATCTCCACCTAACTGGCACCACAATTATATCTTTAGAAGGCCATTCCATCATTTTATTAAGCCACCTGCTTCAGGATGATGAGGAACATGGGAAGATGCTGTGTGGGACACCACGACGGTGGATAAGGCAGTCTGTAAGTTCACAGATGGTAGTTTTGGCAGAAGCGTTGTGTGCAGAGAAGTTAAATCCATATCCAGTGTAAGTGTGCACTCCAGTAAGAACAAAATGCTGCCTTTTTCATGATGGAAGTGGTCCAGTGTCATCAACATGTCACCATGTTGCTGGCTGATCTCCTGGATGAATGGCCCCATATCTCAGAGTCAGTGTTGGTTCCTGCTGCTGGCAGATAGGGAACTCAGCAGTGGCTGTAACCAATTCAGCCTTGGTGAGTGGAACCCCCTACTTCAGAGCCCATGCATAACCTCCATGGTCACCATGGGAAATGACGGGTGGCCGAAGAAAAAGATGATTAGTTTCCACAGAATGTATCATCCTGTCCACTTGATTGTTACAAATCCTCCTTTGCCATAGTAACCTTTTGGTGCGTATTCACATGAGACACAAATCTCTTCATTTTTTTGCCCCATTCAGAGAGGTCTGTCCACATATCTCTTCGCCATATCTCCTTATCACCAGTTTTCCAATCATGTTCTTTGCAGGTCTCTGACTATCCAGCCAAGCCATTGGCCACAACCCATAAATCAGTATACAGTTACACATCTGGCCATTTCTTTGAGTTGAGATGTTTTAAGTTACAAAGGGAAGAATAATCCCACCTGGAGACACAACACTGATCCTATTGAACTAGATGTTTTAAATGCCCTCTCGATCATTTTCGGCTCCTCATGGAGTCCTGGTGTGGTTCTGTAAGGTTAATGTGCTGGACTGAAAAGTCGGTTTGAACCACAAAGTCAGCTGTTCAAGCTCACTAGCTGCTCCTCAGAAACCCTATACAGGGACCCTATGGGTCGGAACCAACTGGATAGCACTTAACAACAACATCCCTCTGGATCAACAGGCAAAGAAAGGAGTTACTGTAGAGGGTGTTGTGACTGATCCTGATTACCAAGGAGAAATTGGATTAACATTACATAATGAAGGTAAAGAAGAATATATGTAGAAGCCAGAAGTCTCCTTAGCATGTCTCTTAGTACTACCATACTCTGTGATTAAAGTCAATGGTACATAACAGCAACTCAATTCTATGACTACTAATGGTCCAGACCCTTTAGGAATGAAGGCTGAGGTCACCCCACCAGACAAAGTACCATGACTAGTTGAGATGCTTATCTAGATAGAGCAAAAGGAATATGGAATGGGAGTGGAATAAGGTAGTTCTAAATACTCCAGCAGGAATCCGGTGTGGTGCTGTGGATTAATGCACCGGACTGCAAAGTTGGTTTGAACTGCAAAGTCAGTGGTTCAAGCTCACCAACTGCTCCTTGGAAACCCTATACAGGGACACTGTGGGCCAGAACTGACTTGACAGCACATAACAAATACACCAACTGTGGCCACGTGGCCAGTTGCAGAAATGAGGACTATAATTGTTATAATTTTTTTTCTGCATGTGTGCATCAAATATTTTTGCTTTATTCATTTGTGAAATATAAGATGTAAATGGGGTCCAATGCGTTTTGGGTTGTAGGAATG
Source organism: Chrysochloris asiatica (assembly GCF_000296735.1). Classification (NCBI taxonomy): domain Eukaryota; kingdom Metazoa; phylum Chordata; class Mammalia; order Afrosoricida; family Chrysochloridae; genus Chrysochloris; species Chrysochloris asiatica. The sequence continues at coordinate 1,471,535 of NW_006408565.1, read as the reverse complement.
TTATTTGTATTATGTTAGGCTCAAGTTGACCCTACTCTTTATTTAGAGATTATGTGTATGGTTTAAGGAGATAACGTACGGGTGCCAAGTTGACAAGGTGTGGCTGTGAAGAGTTAAGGTTATATGTCAACTTGACAGGGCCAAGATTCTTAGTGGTTTGGCAGTAGAGTGTAATTATCCCCATGATGAGATCTAATATAATGTAATTAACTCTGTGATGAAGTGTGCTATGAGCAGTTAATCAATTGAAAGCAATTTTACTCAGTGGTATGGTCTGTTTCCAGTATATTAGACCCTCAGACATAGCTTTCTTTCTTTCTGCTGAGTCTGGATCTTGCATCTGGCTTGTCATCTGATGTCTAGTTCTTTGGACTTGAACCACTGCCCTGCTCTATTACCGTCCAATCCTGGGAATTCTCAGCAGCCTACCTTCTTACATGTTGAACCTGCCTGCAGTCTAACTTGCTGATCTTGGTTTATCAGAGCTGGACTTGGGATTCTCCTACCTCTCTACAGGTGTGTGAGCCATTTTCTTGTTGTAAGTTCTCTTTATATATACATATATAAGTGCCTCTGGTTTTGCTTCTCTGGAGAACCCAGTCTAAGACACTGGGTGTACACAGACCACACCCTCTTCTACTATCTCTAGGATTTGTTTTTCTCATCCCTTGATGCCCCTTCTCTTCTTTCTTTCTGTGGGTGGATCCTTTCTCTTCAGGACCATTGTAGCTGCTCCCTCCCTTCTGCCTGTCACCCCCGCTTAGCCACTAAAGTCATCTCATAAAAGCCTAGCCTCTTTTAGAAACGTGCACATAGCATGGACTGGTAAATTCCCAAAGAAGAAATCAGCATTTACAAAACCCTGTGTATGAGGGACTTCAAAAAGTTCATTGAAAACAAAATGAAAAGATAATGGAATTTTCCCATGAACTTTTTGAGACCCACTCATATGTAGACAAACATATGCAAAAATGTTCAGCCACACCACTAATCAAAGGCATGCAAATTAGAGCACCACGGTATGTTTTGCCTATAAAATGAGTACATTTAAAAAGTAAATGAAAATAACCAAGCTGCAAGAATACTTTATGCTTGTTGCGGAGAGTGCAAATCTCTATAGCCTATTTGGAAAGTAATTTATTTATAGAAATTGAAAGTTTTCAGTATTCATTGCCTTTGATCCAATAACCCCAATGTCTGGGACTTTGTTCAAAGGAGATAAACTTCAGGTGTAGAAACATTTATGCATCAGGGTGTTCACTAGTTTCTGTTCATTTATGCATTCAGCATATGTTGAATACCTGGCATAAGCTTTGTGCTAGGTTAGGGGTTTAGAGGTGAATGAGACAGATCCTGTCTTCAGGGAATAGTCATGAAGATATATATGGGCTGGGGGGTGGGGTAGAGAGTGGGCTAAGATGGCAGAGGAAAAACAGGTGTGTAAAACACAGCACAAACTTTTGACAAGATGGCAGACTAGGCAGACACAGTACATGGAACCTCTAAAACAAAGGAGTTGTTGTTACGTGCCGTGGAGTCAGTTCTGATTCATAGCAACCCTATAAAGAGTTTCCGAGGCTATAAATCTTTATGGGAGCAGAAAGCCTCATCTTTCTCCCGCGGAACAGCTGGTAGTTTCGAACTGCTGACTGTGAGATTAGCAGCCTGATTCGTAACCACTACGCTACCGGAGCGCCTTAGAGATCAAATGAAAGACACCGATGAAAATCCTGGAACTTGGAATTTCAGAGAAAAGGTTAGAGAAGAGGACTGAGTGCTTGCTGGGAGGAGAAGCTGAACAGGGGTGGTGAGAGAGGGAGTCTGAGTTGCCAGGCATGGCGATACCATCTTGAACATTTGTGAGCAGATTTGGTGGCCTGGCAGGGCAGGTTCACACACAGATGCCAGGAAATGTGCAAATACTTTTTTTCCCCAATGGTCCCTGGTGACCAGAGTTGTAAGCAGCTCCGATTCCTGTTCTCCAAGAGTTCAGAGCCACATGGTTGGGAGCATGCCACTGAGAGGCGCAGGCCAGCTGCGCTGCTTTGGTGCCTGGATTCAGACAACTGGGTTCCAGACCTACAGAACCTGCAGAGCCACCAGACTAGCATTTTATCAGTCACCCTGCCCTCAGCTACCTTGTGGTCCTAACAGACAGTGAAGCTGAAAGACACTGCTCCTGATCAACAAAAGGGCGTTGCAGCTGCCCCCCAAATGGTGCAGAATAAAGTCCTGCTTAAGCTTCTGTCTCCTGAAAACATAAGATTTTGTTACACCAAGACCCCCCCACCCCACCAATAGTTTCCAGTTCCTGAAAACATTTTTATAACTCCACACATTAAAAGCCCACCAAACCCCCTCCTGGATCTTCCCATTATTCTACCTGGGACTGCATCACCTTAAATACACCAGCCTGTAAGGGACAGATGAACTCTTTGTCTCTCTTTGATATTGAGTTCTCCCTCCCAGGTTTATTCTCAATAAACCTGCCTGCTGTTGAAGCCCCAGTCTCTCCTTGTCTCTCTCTCTCTTTCTTTTTTTAATGTTTTATTGTGAATTATGTGATAGTTTACATGGGAGAACACTAGTTTTACATTCATCTTATAGTATATTGTTTCATTGCCACAGTTACAATCCCCTCCATGCATCATCAACCAACCAAAGGGTATTGCCCTACAAGCCTACCCCCAGTTGTCAGCTCACAGCCCTTCTCCTTCTCTGGGTCTAAAGTCCCCAGCTGCTCCATCTCTCTCCCTCCATCTCAGGTGTCACTTCTTCTCTGGGTGGGGTCCTGCTCTCTGCTCTTCTCCCTTGATGGTCCCAGGGACCTCCGCTCCTAGACTGAAAAGTTAATCACTCCCCTCCTTGCTACAAAACGTCTACCTTTACATTTCCAACCCTCACAATCAGTCCTGATAACAATTATTCACTATTGTATAAGAGACCTATCCGCATTTCCTTTCATCAGCCTGGCCTAGAAGATTGGATACTACTCAGTGCAGATTGTACATTCCTCCACACCCTCTGGATCTAGGTTCCCTCTTGAAAGCTTGTAAGCCAGTCACTTCTTGCCTTTGAAGCCCACCCACTTTGGTAGACTATGTCCAAGTTGCCCATCCCTGTCTACTCTGTGTATGGAAGGGGTGGGAATGATCGTTGCTATAAAGATTTCTTCCCTCTTTTGAGCTACTGCATCCATAGGTGTAGGTTAAGTTCATCACACTGTAGCAGAGTCCTCTTTTTTACCTCTTCTTTCTTCTTCTAGTTGAGCTTTGATAATCCAGTCATTAAAGCCAGGTCAAGTGGGTATTTATTATCTGCAAGTATGGGTATTCTTGTGCATATGCCCTCTCTTATCAGTTGGACACTTCACTTTCCACTCTAGTTCTCTGTGGCTATGTCACTGACTCTGGGCCCAAGAGTCCCCAGATTTTGCCACACTGCTGGCCAACCAGGTCTCAACCTGGGTTCACAGGAGTCTATTGAACATTGTAGGGCTTAGCTTGCCACTAGTTGCTGTTTTTCCCTCACTTCCCCTTATCGGTGACAAACGTAGGTCACCAATCAGAGAGTGCATTCCCATTGAGTCTTAGAGCAAACCCCCTGAGGGGACCCGACCACTTGCCTTGATGTCTCCTGGGCAAGCAACTTGCCTGTTCTTGTAGTAATCAGTTGGTATACCTATATTGTTTTGTATTTTTCCTGTCAGTCTTTCTTTCAAGAAGTATCTTCTGTTCTTCTAGCCACTCCAGGGCTGGTCTGTCTGTCCTTTCAAGGGAAAATTTCCCACCTCTGAAGATTCTGGATGCTGTTCAGGATTCCACCTACAGCCTTACATAATGCAGAGGCTCCAAAGGAAGCCTTCATTAGGCACATTGTAGCCCCTTGTTAATTAGGTATTCCAATCAATTATAGGCAGAAGACAGACTTACAAGCTTTCTTTCTATGGTGATATTTCTGGCTATTCCTTTCTCTCCCCTTCAAGTGTTTATTTTATAATGGTGTGCAAGGGAAACCACGATTCAAAAGACAGCCAAGCTTCTTAACATTATTTCTCCCCTTTTCCCCATTCCAACCATGTCTCAATCCCTGTATCCCAGAGCCCTTTTGTTCCAAGGTTGTACATACATCATTCTTTACCTCTGCCCCACTTAGCCCATGCAAACCAGCCTAATTGTTCTACCATCTGCTTTGTTCTTCCATTTCCCTCCCCCTTCTTGTATATTGCCCCCCTCCCCAGCACCCAAACTATCCTCTGTCTATTCCCTGCCCTGTTCTCCACCTTCCCCTCCCTCCCTTCACTCCACTCCCCAAATCCCAGCAACCAAAAAGAATCTCCCTCCCCCCTTTTAGTATGGGTTCTTTTTCTTAGTCTTTTACAGTAGTGAAGTGATCCTATGCAGTATTTCTCCTTTTGTGACTGACTAATTTCACTCAACATAATGTCCTCAAGGTTCATCCATGTTATGCGGTGGCTTGTAGCTTCCTTGTTGTTCTTCAAGGTAGCATA
>NW_006408565.1:1457178-1458729 GCF_000296735.1 Chrysochloris asiatica | reverse complement strand
GGTATATTAAAATCACCCACTATTATTGTAGATTAATCAATTTCTTCAAATCTGTTAGAGTTTGCTTTATATATTTTGGAGCTCTTTCATTGGGAGCATAGATATTATGGTTATTTCATCTTGTTCAATTGTCCCTTTAATCATGAGATAATGTCCATCTTTGTCTATTATGCTGGGTTTTGCCTTAAAGTTTACTTTATTAGTACTGCCACTCCTTTTCGTTTTTTATTGCAATTAGCTTGGTATATTTTTTCCATCCTTTGACTTTTAATCTGTGTTTGTCTCTGTGTGCGAGATGTGTCTCTTGCATATTGAAGGATCTTGTTTTCTTATCCATTCTGCCACTCTCCATCTCCTAACAGGTGCATTTAATTCATTTACTTTCTATGTAATTATCGATCGGTATGGATTAATTGCTTCCATTTTGTTGTTTTTTTGTGGTGTTGCCGCTTTCTTTGTTCTGTGTGTCTTCCTTTGTTGAGTTCATGCTTTTTGTGTTCTTTCTTGTGAGTTTCCTTATAGTTTTAATGTTTGCATGTTCTTTTTGGATTTTCATTTTCTTGGTATGTTATGAAATGTTAATTTTCTTTGAAGTTGCCTTATGGTCCATTAACTTTTCTCTCCATTTAGTGCAGTCTGTTTTATCCTGTAATTTACCTGACCTTCTCACCATCTGGATCTCTGTTCCTACATGTTTACCTTCTTTTACATTGTACTTGTTTTGATCATAGACTGACCTCCATATTCTCTGTGTTTGTTCTTACAGTTTTGTTCTTTTCTCGACTCTTCCTTCTGTCGATTTAATTCTGGGAGGTGCTGCCACATATGTCAATCTCTGGTTGTTGTCCGTTCTTGTTGGTTCTCAGTCCACAGAACTCCCTTTAGGATGTTTTGTAGCGCAGGGTTGGCTTTGGCAAAAACCCTCAACTTCTGTTTATCCTGGAATGTTTTGATTACACTGTCGTATTTGATTGATAGCTTTGTTGGATAAAGGGTTCTTGGTTGGCAGTTTTTTCCTTTCAGGATTTTATATATGTCTCCCCATTGCCTTCCTGCTTGCATGGTTTCTGCTGAGAGATCTGAGCTTAATCTTACTTGCTTGCCTTTGTATGTAAGATTTCTGTTTTCCCTAGCTGCTTCCAGAAGTGTCTCCTTATCTTTAATTTTGGAAAGCTTGATTATGATATGTCTCGGTGATTTTCTTTTGGGATCTGTCCTTCCTGGGGTTCATTGAGCTTCTTGAATGTTTATCTTTTCACTTTTCAGGATGTTAGAGAAATTTTCTTCCAACAGTTCTTCAACTATTTCCTCTGTGGGTTTGTGTGATTTTTCTTGTTCTAGAATGCTGATAATTCTGAAGTTATTCCTCTTCATGTTGTCCAACATGAATCTTAGACCTTCATTTTTTTTAATCCATTTTACTGTTTGCTCTTCTATCTTAGTTCTATTGAGAGATTTGTCTTCCAGCTCACTGGTTCTGCCTTCCATCTCTTCTGTTCTACTCCTTTGCCCTTTCAGAGTATTGTCTATTTCTAATATTCTATTATTGAT
>NW_006408565.1:1415568-1456498 GCF_000296735.1 Chrysochloris asiatica | reverse complement strand
ATTGGTTCTTGCCTGGGTTTTGGTGTTTTGTAGAGTGTGATTGTAGCTTGACTATATGCCAGCAGTTGCTGACTCTTCTTGGGTAATATATATAGAGAAGGAGTACCCTAAAGGTAGAAGGGGGAGCATAAATCAGCAAAACAGCACCAGCACAAAAAACAAGGAAAAAACCCCAACAAACAACAACAACAACAAAACAAAACTAGACTGAATACTGCAGTCTATAAGCACAGAAAAGGGAGAGGAGGGTGCCAAGGAAAAAAAAAGTCTGTAGCCTAATATGAGTATGACTTTAATGTCCTCTCTTCAGCTTCTTGCTTTCAAAGCTGCCTGAGAGATTTTAAGATGGCACTGTTGGTTTGTTATGCTATACCTCAGGCTTTAATATAATTTTCAGCCTGTTTTGTTTTTAAACTCTCTTTCTCTCTCTACAGCCCTGTCCTGGCCTTTCTTGTGTTAAACAACAACAAAAAAACCCGTTCAGGTCCTGCTCTTGGGCTGAGTATCTGTGCACATGTCTGGCAAAAAACCCACCAGTGGTGAGGGTGGGACGTGTCCATTCGTTCAGGCACCCCCTCTTGTCACCAGAATGGAGATGTGCAAACAGTGGGGGGGCCAGTGTCCAGATACCAAAAAAAAAAGAACAAAGCAAAACCAACAAAGTGTATTGTCCACCTTTGCTCCAAGTTTCCCATGGCATTTTTCTGTAGTGTTTCTGCTTCCCCGCTTGGTCTTCCCCAAGATGTCGGCTCCAGGCCTCTTGAGTGCAGCAGATTCAAAAGTATGCGATTTTTTACATCAGCTTCAAGTTTCACTAGCTATAAGCCTTCAAACTTTTAAAATACTCCTATTTCTGTGGTTCTGAGTTTTGGAGCTCTGCCCTGGATCTGCTTTGCCTGGTATTCTGTGGTATGGCTGACGGCAAACTTCACTGCTCCTCCACCCTAGCTGCCATCAAGCCCCACCTCTCCTCTTGTCCTCCTTGTCACTTTCTTATTTCTTCTATTTTAGTGCCCGACATGGGGTACGGGAGAGTAAGCTGAAGCACCCCAGTTGGTTCCGGGTTGCCTTTGCCCTGTTCCCCCACATCCCTCTTCCCCTTCTCTCCTCATGATCTAAGGTGTAGTGGGCAGCAGCAGATCAATCCAGGTGAATCCTTAGATGAGAGGTAAACTTTTCTTTCTGAGATAGCTCGAAGTTGTGAGCAAACTGAATCCTATTGAGGAGGCTTTGCTGGGAATATGCTCTGGTAGCCTCTAAAGGGACTTGCAGCATTCATATCTTTGGTCACCTCCCTATCCTTCTTCCTAATCTCATGGCTCCAGCAGATCACAGGACCACTTTCTAGACCGACTCGAACCATTCATCACCGGCTGATTCCTCTCTAGTCATTTCCACGGGGAAGGTAAGTTGGCCCTTGAAGGTCTTCTCTAAGTACCTAGAGAACACCTCTAGCCCCCAGACATAAGGCCTTCCTTACATGTGTCAGGGCCCTGCCATTAGAACAACATAGGGAATGCTCTTGTTCTTCTGACCTTCTCTCCCATCCCCAGCCTCGATGTTTTTCTCTCCTCAGGATGCCCTGTAGAGAAACATTGTGTGCCCTGGCCACCCCTTCTTACCTCTCCTTTTAACTGAACACACCAAAATTATGGGAACCAATATCTCAAAAATAGAAAAGGTCACCCTGTTAGGGTGTCTCTTGCTCAATTTCAAAAAACATCATTTACAATCTGAAATTAACCCAAAATGCCTCTTTATGCTTTGTAACCAAATTTGGCCTGAATACCCCTAGACAACCAAAACTGCTGGCCTGAAAATGACATCTTTGATTATGGAATTCTCAGAGACTTAGAGAATTTTCTCCAATGGAATGGAAAGTAGTCAGAGGTCCCTCACTGCCAAGCCTTTTTCTATCTTCGCTTGTGGCTATCTTTATGTTCCAAGTATTCCACCTACCAAATTCTTCTTCTCAATGAAAAACTCCCAAACCCCCAAACTAATGAAGCCTCTGAAACACCCCTAGAAACCTTTTGACCCCACAGATGATCCCCCACCTTATCGCTGCCCTCAACCCCCAAACCTTATCTCTTAACCCCAACTCCTTGCACCCCCAGACTCCACAAGCCAAAACAACTCCCTGGGCCCAATAACAAGATCAGAAGGATTCCCAACCCTTTTTCCTCTCAGAGAAGTTGCCAGCTATGAGGGCCCCACCCATATCCATGTCCCCTTTTTTTCCTCTCTGATCTCTCACATTAAGAATAGGCTAGGATCTTTCAGAAAAAACCAGGTAAAACTTAGAAAAGAATTTCTCTGTCTCTCACAGACTGTCTCCCTGACCTGGCAGGATATCTATACCATCCTCAATAGTACACTAAAGAGAGAAGAGAAAGATTTACTCTGGAGGGCGGCAGAAACATATGCTGATGATATGCATGATCAAGCCCCTCCCCACTACCCTGTAACACAGGAAGCAGTACCCCGAACTGATCCAAGGTGGGATTCTCAGACTCCAGATGAAGGGCCCACCAAGCTAGAAATTATGATCTCCTGCCTAGCAAATGGTATTGGCAAACATGCCCATAAGGCAGTCAATTATGAAAAATTTAAGAGAAATAACTCAAGGGCCAGAAGAAAACCCCACCCTTTTCTTCTCCCGCTTAACTGAAGCAATGACTAAATATTGACCCTAAGTCACCAGAAGGGAGAACTTACCTCCATCTCCAATTTATTTCCCAGTCAGCATCAGATATTAGAAAGAAATTACAAAGATTAGAACGAGGGCCCCAAACCCCTCAGGGGGAGCTCCTTGATGCTGCCTTTAAGGTCTTCAGTAATAGGGAGGAAGGAAAAAGGGCAGAGAAAGAAAGGCACCTCCAGCGAAAAATTCACCTATAGATGCTGGCCTCCACCCATAATCCTATCTAGGGACACAAGGCTGTCAACCCCCCAGGAAACTGTTTCGGTGTGGAAATGAAGTCCACTGGGCAAAAACATGCCCTAACCCTAAGCCTCCTACAAAGCCATGTCCAAGCTGTGGACAATGGGGACATTGGAAGATGGACTGTCACACACAGAGGCCACCCCTCAGAGCGGGAGTCCCTCCCCAAAACCCTGAAAATGGCCTTGCATCCCTCCTGCCATTAACTGAGCAATGACGTGGCCCAGAATCTCACAGCCTCCCATGTCCCCGAGTTCGCGGTAAAAGGGAGTGTCGCTGGAAAGACAATCTCTTTCCTACTTGACACGGGGGCCAGCCTATCTGTTCTAACTGAATTTGCTGGGCCACTTTCTCTTTCACCAACTATAGTAATAGGTATGAAAGGAATCCCAGAAATCTCCCTCCAAATACCCTCAGTGCCCTGCAATTTCCAAGGATTATCATTTACCCACTCCTTCCTGGTGTTACAGTGTTGCCCTATCCCCTTACTAGGACGAGATAGCCTACAAAAATTAGGAACCACCCTCTATTTCACTCAACTAAACCCTTCCCGACCCCATATCCTATTTTGCAACTCCCAAATACTCCCGAACACAACAGGATCCCCTTTACCAGGGGTCAACCCTGTAGTCTGGGACACCAACATCCTAGTAATAGCAGCACATCATTCACCTGCAGTCATCTCACTGAAAGATCCTCAAGCTTATATATCTGTCCCCCAGTACCCTATATCCTCCGAAGCTCTATATGGCTTAAAACCCATCATTACCCGCCTTCTAAAAGCCCATCTCCTTTTCCCTATCAACTCCCCCCACAATACCCCCATCTTATCTGTAAAAAAACCGGATGGAACTTTTAGACTAGTTCAGGATTTATGCCATATCAACAGCCATAATCCCCACCCACCCAGTTGTACCTAACCCCTACACTATCCTCAACCATATCCCTCCTGACACTACCTAGTTTTCAGTACTGGACCTAAAAGATGCTTTCTTTTCCATTCCTATATCCCCTGAGTCCCAACCCCTATTTGCCTTTACCTGGATAGACCTCGACACTCATATAAGTCAACAGTTGGCGTGGACCGTATTAGCCCAAGGTTTTTGGGACAGCCCCCATTATTTTGGCCAGGCCCTCCAAAAGGACTAAGACATTTAACCTGAAGCCCAGTATTATCCTCCAGTATGTTGATGACTTATTGTTATGCTCTCCCTCCTTGTCCCTCTCCCTCCAGCATACCACCCAGTTATTAAATCAACTAGCACAATGGGGCTACACCAAGCCCAAATAACAAAGAAAAGAGTAACTTACCTAGGCCTCTCCATAATGCCAACCACTAGAGGAATCCCAGAGGATTGAACAAAACTACAAAAGCCATTCCCCTTCCCAAAACAAAAACACAACTCCAGTCTTTCCTAGGCCTAGCTGGCTATTTCTGTATCTGGGTTCCAAACTTTGCACTAATTGCAAAACCCCTATACCAACTTACAAACACAGAATCCCCAGAAATTATATTTAATTCACGACACACAATCAATGCCTTTAACCTCTTAAAACAAGCATTAACTGAAGCCCCGTCTCTCAATGCCCCTAATCATAACAAGCCCTTCTTTATGTCAGCACAAAACAGAACCAAGCCCTAGGACTCCTGGCACCAACAGCAGGGGATAATACCCCAATACCTATAGCTTCTCTCTCCAAGCAACTAGACTCTGTATACCAAGGATGGCCGGCCTGCATGAAGACCGTAGCCAGTGCAGCAATCCTCACTACTGAGGCACAAAAATTCACCCCATACCAACTATTAACCATCTTCTCCTCACATAACCTACAAGATACGATTAGCTGCAAAGCATTCTCTTCAATCTCTGACTCATGACTTCAATACCTTTATGCCACCCTTATGCACCCATGCATCACCTTAAAAAAATGTCCTTCTCTTAATTTAGCTACTCTTTTACCCCCAACTGAGAGCCCCCAAACAGACACAGATGACCATGACTATCTACAGATGATTAGTCACACTCAAACAATCTACCATCACCTCCTAGACACTCCCATCCTAGAGGCCCCTAACTGCTTCATAGATGGAAGCTCCACTAAATCTCCACCCCCAAAAGCAGGATATGCCATTATCAAAGCCCCCCAACCTTACTCAGCTAGCCAAACATGGCCTCCAGCCACTGTGATTGAAGCCTTACCCCTCCCACCAGGGACCACATCCCAACAGGCAGAACTCATAGCTTTGATAAGAGCCCTTACCCTAGCTAAAAACCAACAAGTTAACATATTTACAGATTCAAAATACATATTTAATATCCTCCACTCAAATGCACAGCTTTGGACTGAAAGAGGACTCTTGTTTTTTATGTGTTTAATATCTTTAATTATGTAAATATTTGTTCATCCACATCACGTAGAGAACATTTCACCCACTGCTCTGCGTGGCAGCCAGTCTCTTATCTCTCTCTTCAACAATGGTAAGGTAGATACCTTTTCCTCGGGGAAGAGAAATCCATGGTTTGTTGCGCTTGCCAATAACGGAAATGTTGGAAATTGAGGTGGTAAAGCTGTTGCCATCGGCTTCTTTCACATGAACCACATCAAAAGAGCCAGTATGTCTCTCTCTGTTAGTGATCACACCAATTCTTCCCAGGTTGGCACCTCCAGTCACCATACACAGGTTACCAGTGAGGTTGGCACCTCCAGTCACCATACACAGGTTACCAGTGTCAAACTTGATGAAATCAGTAATCTTTTCGGTCTCCAAATCAATCTGAATGGTATCATTCACCTTGATGAGAGGGTCAGGGCAGCGTATGGTATGAGCATCAGGGGTTTCCAGATGGGGATTCCCTTTGTGACCACAAAGATCTTTCTAACTTTGCACAACTTGTGCTTTGCCTCCTCAGCTGTAATACAATGAACAGCAAATTGGCCTTTGGTGTCATAAACCAAATGGAAATGTTTTCTGGTTTTGTCAATGCTGATAACATCCATAGAATCAGCAGGACATGTTATATCCATTTGGACTTTGCCATCAATCTTAATGAGCTGCTACATACAGATCTTCTTAATATCCTCTCCTGTCAGGGCATACTTAAGTCTGTTCCTTAAGAAAATGATCAGTGGGAGGCATTCTCTCAGTTTGTGGGGGCCAGTGGATGGGTGTGGGGCAAACACACCAGTCAGTTTGTCCAGCATCCAATGCTTTTGGGCAGCCACATGCTTAAGATGTTTCTTAGGACCACAAGCCATGACAGCACTGAGCAGGAAAGATGCTGAAAGAGGACTCTGAACTGCACAAGGCACTCCCATAATAAGTGCAAAATTAATTAACAGACTCTTAGAAGCCACCCTCCTATTTTCAAAGATAGCTCTACTCCACTGCTGCAGTCATCAAACCAATTCCAGCTACACCTCTGAATATAACCAGCAAGTCGACTGCTTAACCAAATCAGCTGCAGCCCACAACTCCAACACACTAACCCACAGTACCCGAGCAATAACACTTTTCCTACTAGCTCTCACCACCCCCAGCACATAAAAAAAGAACAAGACTCCTACTCTTCCAACCCTCAAGCCACCTTTACCAAACCCTACTGGTATATACAAGGAAAACTAGCCATACCCCCAAATAACAAACACCAATTTCTAAAGGAAATTCACAACCTCACACTTATCAGTGCTTTGCCTTTGACCCGTTTTATTAAAACACATATCTATTATACACCAGATAGCCACACTCTGCTCCAATCCCTCAGCCTTTCTTGTCAAATATGCCACACAACCACACCCTAAACAAATCTCCAGACTCATAGGCTTCCCACCCACCCAATTCAAAGGACACTTTGCCAGGACAAGATTGGCAAGTGGACTTTGCACATGCCCACAGTGAGAAAAGTTAAATATCTTCTAGTTTTTGTAGATATCATTTCTGGGTGGGTTAAAGCCTTCCCCACTACCAATAAACTGGCCTCCACAGTCTCAAAAATCCTAATCTCAGAAATTATCCCACGCTTCGGAATCCCCACCTCTCTTCAGTCTGACAATGGAAAGGAATTTATCTCAGAAGTCACCCAACACACAGCCCGAGCCCTGGGTATATCTGGGAAATTTCATATTCCTTATTGCCCCCAGTCATCAGTTCATGGAGCCCCACCCACTCCTGCCATATTCCTTCATCGGGTATTTTCAGATAGCCCCCCCCCCCCAGCCCCTTCCTCCACGTACAGAAGGTGGTCTTTCGAACCCCATCCACATGGCATGCTTCCCACTCTCTCTGGTTTCAAGAAGGGATTACTTGTGGGAACAAGTCTTCAATCCTGGACAGGCACTCCGGGTGGTAACAGAGCTCTCAGCTACAGGTTTTGCTCCCTGTCTCACCAACGGGATTTGGAGCTGAGGGAAGCTCTTCACTGGCTCCAAGATCTTCTGGGGGAGCAGTCTCCCCCACTGTAGACCATCTCACAGCCCCTGGGCTATGTCCCTGCTAGAGTCACCTTCCAGGACCTGTGGTTAAGCTGATACTGAGTAAACTCATACTACCTCCATGCCTGGCCACTAGATTAAACTTCTCTTATGTTAACTGCCCCTTTCCCCTCCTCCCCCACCTCTGGCGGTGCCCCCACTCACCGGAGTCTCTCCTTGGTAAGCATGTTGAGAAGTTGGGGAGATAGTCTGCCAGGAGCCCCGTCAGCTGATTCCAGGGAAGAAATTACGTGTACCTGGTGACCAGGGCAAAGCAGTTCCAGCCCCTCTGCTCAGGAACCACACCCACAATCATAGGCTGAAGGACCTGCCTGGGGTGGGGCCTGATGGAGGAAGAGGGAGGGGAAGGAGGAGGTTCAGAAATCCCTTTAGGGCCAATCACCTGCAAGAGGGTAAATTTGAGTAAGATCAGCAGCTCTGGTTGATGGAAGCTCTTGGCTATTTTGTATTGACTCCTGTTTCTTCCCAAGAGTTCCTGAGCCCCTCCACAGTGTCTTCTAGTTCCTGGGAATGGCCAGCAGTCAGGGTTTGGTGTTTGTCATGAGGGAAAATCCTGTTCTATAGGACCTCAACCAGCTCTCAACAGTGCTTGCTTATCTGCAACCTCGGACAGTTGTTCCCCTTGAAGTCCTTTACCTCTGTAGTAAAATAGGGCGCACATGCTAATCAGTCACTGAGGACAGCACACACAGATGAGCGAGATTACAAATGCAAAACAGCTTTGTCACATTTACACTGCACAGTGTTTTTATAAATTGCAAGTGTGACCCATTATAAGACTGAAATTGGTCTCATGGATTGTGATCAAGATTTTAAATGTATGAAATGGAAGGAAGTGGAAAATACAAGAAATGTATTCTACATAAGGTGGGTTATTATTTCATGGAATTTTTGTTTATTATATACATTCGTATGCTAGGTTGGAAAATATTTTAACTGTGGATCATAATCAAAACGTTAAGTGCCATTGAGTTAATTCCGACTCAGAAAGACCCAGTACAGGATTTTCAAAAAGCGGTTGGTGGGTTTGAGCCAACCAACCTTGTGGCTAGTAGTCCAGTTTTTATCTTGGGAAGAAAGAGAAATTACATTTAGAGAAACATCCTTGGGGCCTTTTAAACTAAAGTGTAGTAGTGGTGGTGGGGTGCTGTGGAGTCGGTTCTGACACATAGAGAACCTATACAGGGTTTCCGAGGCTGTATATCTTAACCAGAGCAGAAAGCCTCATCTTTCTTCCGCGAACAGCTGGTAGTTTTGAACTGCTGACCTTGTTAGCAGCCCGACTTCTAACTACTACGCTACCAGTACTCCTTATCTAAAGTGTACCAACCCAGTATTTATATATTTTAATCAATCCCTTCAGATTCAACGTACGGTCTTCTTTAGGAGGCAAGGAAGGTCCAGAAAGTGAAGAGCTGAGAAGTCCTACAAGGCAGGTAAGGCACGCTGCCTACATTCCTCATCCTAGGGGGAGAGAAGACAGCCCAGTCTCCCTAGCATTGGCTCCCCCACCCTCACCCCTTGGTAAGGTTCTCTATGCCCTCCTGCTTCTCTCAACTCAAGGGTCCCTTGGCCCCTTTCATCTACTGCTGCCATTTCTTACATTCTGGAAGCCAGACTTCCAGCCTGGGATCAACTGTCTTGCTATTTGTTTTTCTTCCTCCACATAAATAACATTTGAATGGGCTTTCCAATGGGGTGTTTGCTCTCTAAAGTAGTGTGTTTAATCTCACTGTGTTTCATCTTGATTTGATTCATTCTAAGGACTCTGGGCCTCATAATCCACTTTCAATAAGAAACACTGCGTTAATTAAGGAAAGGTTTTATTGGCCATTCTGTTTATGGGCATACCCTAGAGAAGGGAAAGGGCAATGTGGCCAAGTGGCTTCCTCTTTTGCTTGCTCTGTGACAGGGATGTTTAAACCCGCCAGCTTCCCAGTTTATGGGCAGTTCTATGGGCCCCCTAGGTTGGAACTGACTCCCCGGTAATGTTTGGTTTCTTTGTGACCACCACAGGTAATTTTTAAGCTCCACACCAGTAGGGCATGCCTTCTTTCTAGCCCCAGTTCTCTGAAAGCACCTGGTTGCACAGAATGCTACCACCCTGCACGTTGCCTCCACACCAGACGGCTTTGCGCTGCCACACCATGCTGTCAGGCTTTTGCATGTGGAGCATTGGTCTGGAATGCCCTCCACTTCTTTATTCAGTACTTGGATGCCATCTCCTTGAGGGTGGTGAGCAACTCCCATTTATTTCAGCACCCAGAAAAGGCTCAAAAGTACTGCGTGAACCAAAGCCTTCCCAGGCTATTCTGGAACTCCAAAGGCCTTTGTGGGGCTGGGGGTGAGTCTGGGTTCTCCCCCCTAGGTGTTCCAGATGCTTCTGGCCCAACAGTCATGTCTTCTAAGTGGAAACATGGACAGGGGCACTCCAAGGGACAGCTGTGTGGTCAGCAGAAACTGTTTATTGCTTGTGAACTGGGGTTTCCAAAATCCTCAAATGGTAAGACCCCAGTAAAGTACACAGGAGGGGCAGGGGTGGGGTCTGCCATGGATGGCAAAGCGGCATTCTGGACTGGAGACGGCAGTCCTTGGGGATAAAGGCACAGGAGACAGATTTTTACAGATTTATTTTTTAAAAAACAAAAAGGTTAAAAAAGTCCTTCATTTCCAACTTTGCCTGGGGGTGTGGGTGGGGAATAGAACAAGCTGGAAAAGGTGCCCACCTCTTTCCTGGGTAGAGTCCACCCTTTCCCCAGGAGCCTGCAAAGGACCAGGCCAGCCTCTCATGCCGTGCCTCCACCTCAGATAGCTCACATGGCTGCTAGCAGCTTTACAGGCCACGAAGTGTGGGAGCGGGAGCTCAGAGGAAGCCTTCTGCATGGCAGTGCCAACTCCAGCTGTCCCCTTCCAAGGTTCTGTGGTCCCCACACTGGGGTCCCAGGGTGGGCGGACAGCCCACAGCTTCCTTTCTGCTGTTGGTGAGATAGCAGTTGGTCAGGGAAAGTTCACAGCCTGGGACGGAGGCTTTGGAAATGTCTCGCCAAATTTGGAGAGGAAAAGCTCCTAGTCCTCATCTCTTTCTGATCTGGTCTCTGGTACTGAGGCTGCTCCTCTTTCTATTTCCCACCACCCTGAGGCTGAGTGGAGTCCAGGACAAAGCACTAAGTGGCTGCTTGCTACAAAACACCTGGAGATGCAGAGGGTAGCTCTCCCCTGTCAGTCCAGGCTCCCACAGTCATACAGTCATACAGCGTTAAGGCGTCTGTGCCAGAAGGCGTGGCCACACTCGACCCAGCTTCTCTCTCCCCACCTGCACAGGGTGGAGAGGGAGAACCCCTGGCTGCTTGAGAAACAGGCTAAAGGGGGAGAAGCTGGCAACGGAAGAGTTAAACCAGGCCTGGATAAAGAGGGAGGAAGGCAGGCAAGGGCTTTCAAGGCCTCTATCCAGGCCTGCTGGCTGCCCTTGGAAGTAACCCAACTCAGATTGGGGAGCCCTGACCACATACCCCCTTGAAAATGGGGGACAGAGAGAAGGGGAGAGAGCGGGGCTAGAGTACTGGGACTTTGGAGGAAGCCAGTGCTAATCAATATTTACAAGCATAAAGCCCCATCTTCTGTGCCACCTACTTCTCTGCCCCTCCCACATAAATGAAAGGCCCCTGAGAGCCACTGAGGCAGTGCCCCGAAGAGAGCCCCTTCCCTTTGGCTGGCCCCACTTCTGGGCCCCTCGGGAATGTCAGTCTGGCGTTGCTCACTCAGGAGAGGAGCCCTGGGCCAGCCCCCTAGGAGTCCTTGAGCATGCTGATGCGCGCATAGATCTTGAGGGCAGGCCCCAGCTTGATGTTCATGGCACTCATCAGGTGGTCCTCCTTGAGAAGCAGCAGGGCTTGTCCGTCAATCTCCTGGGCACGGAATTCCTCTGCAATCTCCTGGCAGCCTGAGGGGCACCACAAAGACCATGATCAGTTAACAGGATCATCCTGGATGGACAGTCCCCACTCAGACACCACACCTCCAGTCCGCTCCATCCTTTGAGAGGCCGAGTGACTTAGCCACAGTGGCCAGACTCTAGTCACATGAGCCCTCCCCACAATGAGCGGGGTGCTGACCTGGGTGATCAACAAAGCAGCCCTGGTGGTGTGTGAGAAAGCACTGAGCCTGCTAATGGAAAGGCTGATGCTGGGGAGACAGACGTGGCAGTCTGCTTCCATGAAGATGTACAGCTTTGGAAAGTGTAGCGGGCAGCTCTCCTCTGTCTTACGGAGTTGCTGTTGTTGGAATGGACTTAATGGCAACGGGTTTCAGGACACCAACAGGAAGGACGTCTGGGGACGTGCGAGAAAGTGATCACCAAGGCTACCTCGTAAGAGGCAGCACCTAGTTCTGGATCATTAATTTTGGAGCAAGCCAGCCACCATAAGGACACTTGTGGAGACTAAGTGGCATCCCAGCTCTAAACCCTCAGATACCTGAGGCCTGGCTGATATCATGGTTGAGATCTCACAAGAGGGCCCCAAGAATTGCCCAGCCCAGCCACTCCACATTCCTGACCACAGAACTCTTAATAATAAATGATTCTTGTTTTAAGCCACTGAAGTTTTGGGCAATTTGCTTCACAGTAATAGATCATTAAAACAGATTCTGCTGCCTTGAAGAAGGGTGCTGCTAAGACAAAACCCTAAAAATGTGTGCAAGGCCTTGGGAGCAGGTAGTGGGAGGAGGCTAGGAGGACCTGGAGGATGTCAGGGACTGTTTAAAATGCCTGGAGGAGACTGCACCTCAAGTCTGATGGCCTCTGAGGAAACTGCTGCTTGAGGACTTCAAAGTAAGGAAAATGTTACTGAAAACTGGAGGAAACAGAGCCTGTGTTATAAAATAGCCAAAGACTTACCAACACCGTTAGAGGTGGTATGGTGGGAAGTAAAAAGCATACCTTATGGACTGAGTGCACCCACCTGTCAGTGGGACAGGTGTTTTTAGTGGAGCTACCAGGCTAAGCCTGACTATGAGGAAGAGCCTGGTGATGTCTGAAAACCCACCAGTGAGAATGTGCATGGGGTGACCGACAGGAGCGAACAATGCACTAAGTAAGTTGCCTGAAGAGGTTGCCGGGAAAATTGCTGAAGGGGCTGCCTGGCAGCTTACTGCTGCTCAGTCATAAGAGTGGCTAGAGAAAAACTGCTCAATATTAAGGAGCTGCTTTGAAATTCCTAGCCTCTCCAGATGACAAATGATGCTAAAATGAAGCAGCGGTTTCTAGGCACAGACCAAAAGAAAACATGGCCTAAAGAGGATGTGGAGAATACAACTGGAATCTTCAGTATCAGAAAGCTTTATGGTGGTGCTTCACAGAACTCTCGGGCTCTCCAAGAATTTTTTGGGTGTCACCAGCAACTCTGCATTAAGCAACAGGACTGCTAAGAATCTTAAGGGCATCATCCCCCAGCCTCAGAAGCCCAAGGTGAGAAAAGGTGTGGTTTTTGTCTAATGGAGTGAATCCCAATAAGACTCAGGAAGATTTTCAGAGAATCATATGAGTAGAGAACACTCTCAGCTTGGACTGAAGGGGTCAGAGGTAGCACAAGATAGAAAGCATAAAGTGGCTGGGGAAACGGCACAGCTGAAAATTCAGGGTGGCACTAAAGTTAAAAATGCTTAGCTGAAAAGTTGGTGTTTTGAACTTACCAGCTGTATTGTGGGCGAATGATGTGGCAGTTTGCTCCTGTAAAGATGACAGTCTAGGAAACCCTATGTGGAGTTCTACTTTGTCCTATAGGATCGCTGAGTCCAAATCAACTCAAAGGCAATACATTTATTTTGATTCACAGTAAAGGAATGATGCCTCAGAGGGTTCAACAATGAAGGAAAGAGATTCACTCCAGGCTTTGAGTCTGCCTGAAGGAATTGCCAGCATGGGCCCTGCTAGATTTCAGAACTGGTTTGGATTTGTGCCTTTTGAAGGGGCATGCCTACAGCAGTTACTCTACACCTGTCCCACCATTTGCTGGCTTTGTGGAATGCTGACAGTCTCCTTGTTCTCAGAGGAGCAGATCCTGGGGCCTAGACAGGGGACAGACACCAGTCACTGGGGACCAGTGGTGCACTATGGTAGTTAGGCTCCAAGATGATTCCCAGTAGGCCTTATTCCCCAGCATACATGCTCTTTACAAGTCCTCTCACACATGGATAGATAGGGCTGAC
Organism: Chrysochloris asiatica; assembly: GCF_000296735.1. NCBI lineage: Eukaryota > Metazoa > Chordata > Mammalia > Afrosoricida > Chrysochloridae > Chrysochloris > Chrysochloris asiatica. Next base: position 1,442,859 of record NW_006408565.1, on the reverse strand, counting down.
CTGTGTGACCAATATTGCCCAAGTGACAGTACATGACTTCTGGGGCTTGACCATAAAGGCCACAGCAGCTCAGTCTTGTTCTCTTGGATTACTTACTTTGAAAAACCATCTGCAACTTCATCAGGACACTCAAATTGGAGAGGCCTCTGGAGAGGGGCTGAGGCCTCGGGCTAATAGTTAACCCCTACTTGTTTGTGAAGTTATATGAAGCACTTTGGAAGTGGATCCAAACAGTCACACGTAACCTCAGGTCTTGCCAACATCTAAACTGCAACCTCATAAAAACTCAAGCTGGGACCGTCCAGCTAAGCTACTGACTCCCAAATTTCTCACCCAGAGATACTGCTGTCTGCAGTGGACAGCTAATACAGTGGGTTTAAGAGGTAGAGCCAGAATTAGAAACCAGTTCCATTTGGCTCAGTCTATGCTCTAACTACAGAGGCACATTCCAGGCTTTCTGGAGCAGGCCTGTGGTTGGCCAGTGGCTGGTGGGGCTGGCAGAAACCAGCAGTACAGAAGCTCTCAGAGTGGGTCCCACTTGCCTTTTGATGCTCATTGCTCAGCTCAGGCCTCCCAGCCTGCTGTGCTCCAACACGCAGGGTCAGGTGCAGTTTGCAGTGACAGCGTGTGTCTGCACAGCTTCACGCTTCTACTCAAGCTGTTCCCTGATGTGGGCGCTCCCTCGGGAAAAAGTCTTGTGTGTCCACTGCCACTCAGTGGTCATTTCTGAACTCTGACCCACTGAGCGACCTCACCCTCCCATTTAAGGGGCAGGCCTCACTGCATGGTCATCTCAGCTCTTGCTCTGCTGAGTGCCATGGAGTCCAGTCCGACTCAGAGCATCCCCACGTGATAAGAGCAGAGCTGCTCCAGAAAATTTTCCAAGCTGTAAGCTTTACAGAGGGCCCTGGGGGCAAGCACGTTAAGCACTGGATTGTAACTGCAAGGTTGGTTGTTTGAACCTACCAGTGGCTTTGCGGGAGAAAGGTAAGTCAGTCTTGGAAACCCTGTAGGGCAGCTTGACTCACCATGAGTCCGAACTGACAGCAGTGTGTGTGTGAGATCTTCACTAAGTTTTTCTCCCATGGACCTGCTGGGTGGGTGTGCTACAGAGCTGAGCACTGAACTGTGGAGACACTATCCCAGGAAAATGGTCGGATAATTGCTATGAAGCTCCTTCACAGCCTTTGCTCTATGCTAGAACGTAAACTCTTGCAGGTAGAAACCTTACCTTAGTCATCTCTGAACTTGAGGACTCATCATTAACTGAACTATCTAACTCTTTCTGATGCTGGAAGGTAAGGTTTCTCATCCCTTCTCCTCCTTTGCTAGTCCAGGCAGGCAGGAACTTCCTTACCTGGCAGAGAACGGATGAATTCGTAGACATCTTCTACATTCCATTTGGTGGGATCACTTGGCAGGAAGTGGTGTCCCATGCCCACCAGGTCCCGCATGTGCATGTCAGGGAGCTCCAGGTCCCGCTGGCCTTGCCGCCGGCGGGAGGTGGACGAGCTGGCCGAGATGGGTGACAAAGGTTCCTCATAGCTTGAGTTATCTGAGCAACGGCTGGAGTCTTCCTGGCTGTGTGTTAGCTGCAGTGCAGCAGTAACTGATAGAGGTACAGGGCCTGTTGGCTGGAAGCAGAAAGAAACCGTTTTCTTCAGGATGACAGCTGGGGAATAGCTACTTCCAGGAGCAGTGATTAGCAAAGGCAGGGATTTCTTCCTTTCTACTTGTTACTCTACATCTCTTAGTTCCCAGATCAAAAAGCATCTTGTGCTGTCTCCTCCCCAGCCCTAAGCTGACTTAGTCCCTTCACAGTATTGTAGCATGTATTATAATGGATTACAGGGATCTGAGCATATATATGACAACCTTTTATTCTAGATGGGGGATTTTAAACCAGGGCTCCATGAACTTCATAAAATACCATATAAAGTTTCATATGTATGCACATTTTGGTCCACAGATTTCCTCAGATTGGTGACAACCACCCCTACTCCACTACCACATCAAAAAACAAGTATGTTTAGGATATACATGAACAATCACACCAGGTTGTGAGCTCCTTTCGTGCAAAACTAACTCCTTGGAGCCTTCCTGCCTAAGTTCCTTGCATAGAATTGGTGCTGAAAAAGATTTAATGAAAGTACCCATGTTCCTGGTAGAGTCCAAGAATTCATTGTTCTAATGTACTTGGAGACAAAAAAGCGTGAGTTGGTCAAAAATGTACGTTGCCTTCACACCTAGTCCTCAATGGTAAGACAGGAGGTAACCTGAGCAATCTGTCTCTTATGGGCCATTCAGGGGAACCCCTGTCCCATAGCCCCAGAAGTCAAGGATGGAAGCAAACTGAAACATAAGGGGGGATTTGCGGGGGAAGTCCCAATGAAATGGGAACGTTCTCTTATAAGCATTCATGGGTCCAAATGAAGCAAACTTATTAGGGGCATGGGTAAGACTTGATCTGACAAATCAGACAACTAGTGAGAAAGCATACAGAACTCAGCAGTGGAAAAGGACTGTGGTGTCTAGGGATTGTGTTCATCTAGGGAGTTGATGGTGATTTGTGAGTAGGGCACTTAAGACTGCCAGCCCTCTCACCTGCTTCTTGGTATCCTTGGTGAGTGTTGGCAGACTGGCTTTGCTGGCCCGACGGCGGTTGTGGGTTGTGGCTCCTGTCTTCTGCAGCTTGCTCCGATCAGAATGGAAAAGTCCCACTCGTTTAGTGCATCCCACATTGTACCTATTAAGAGATGGGGGACAAGAGAAGTCAGAGCAGTTGGCAGTGATTATAAACCCAAGGCTGAAATAAGAGCTATCAGGCAAAATTTGAATCCTTCTGTTTTTGGCACATATCAGGTGCCACCGAACTAGTTTTGACCCACAGTGACCCTATGAACAACAGAATGAAACACCGCCTGGTCTTGCACCAGCCTCAGTTGTTGCCATGTTTGAACCCACTATTGCAGCCACTGTGTCAATTCATCCCAATAAGCAGTATCTTCTGGCAATCTTGCCTAAGAATATTTAATAATCTTCACCAATGTCATAATTCAAAGGCATAAAAACGTTCTTCTGTTTTCTTCATTTACCATCCAGCTTTCATAGGCATATGAGGCGACTGAAAATATCATGACTTGGGTCAGGTGCACCTTAGTCTTTAATATTTTAAAGAGGTCTTTTGCAGCAGAATTGTCTAATACATTATTTGATTTCTTGACAGCTGTTTCCACGGACACGGATTATGAATCTGAATGCTCATCAAGTAAAAGTAATTCCTTGACAAATACACTCTTTCCTCCTTTATCCATTTGTTGAAACATTTTGGTTTGTATCCTGGAGCCTTGTTTTTCACCAATGGCTTTCAGTGCACCTTGAACTTCTTCTGTATCATCGGTTTCTGATCATATGCTGCCTCCTGAAATGGTTGAACAGATACTACGGGAAAGCTCACTAAAGGAGAATGTGTAACTAGGACATTGTGTATTCCTTCCATATTCTTTTGAAACTCCCTATGTTGTTAAATATTTTGCCCATGTTGTTGTTGCTGTTACTAAGTGCCGTCGAGTCAGTTTCAATTCATAGCGACCCTGTATAGGGTTTCCATGGAGTGGCTGGTAGGTTTGAACCTTGTGGGTAATAGTCCAGGGCTTATCCTACACCACCACATCTGGAATCCTTCAGTATTTCATGGAATCTTTTAATAATACTAGTCAAGGTTTGGATTTTTTTTCCTTCAATTTAGCTTGAAAAACGCTGAATGTGTTCTTCCATTTTGGTTTTCTAACTCCAGGTCATTGTACATGTGCAATACTTTCTTCGCAAGCTGCTCTCTGAAATGTTCTATTCAGCTCTAGTCTTTCATCATCTTACCTACTCCAAGCTCCTGGTGTAACACTGCAGGATAAGCACTGGACTGTTAACCACAAGGTTCAAACCTAACTTGATGCTCCTTGGAAACCCAATACAGGGTCGCTGTAAGTCAGAACCAACTTGACAGCACTTAAACAAATGATGACATATTCATGAGCATTTCTTCTGACATCCATCTTGATTTTTTCTTTCTTGTCTTTTTAATGACCTTTTGCTTTCTTCATGCATAATGTCCTGTATATCATGCTATAACTTACTTTATCTTTGGTTATTACTGTTCAATGCAGATCAATCTGTTCTTGAGATGATTTCTACATTCAGGTAGGATGTACTCAAAGTCATACTTTGGTTCATATGAAATTATTTTAATTTTCCTCAGCTGCAACATGAGTCTGCATTACGAGCAACTGATGATCTGATTCTGTAGTCAGCCCTTACCTTGTTCTGACTGATGATATGAAGCTTCTCCATCATCTCTTTCCAGAAATGAAGTTGATTTGATTCTTGTGTATTCTACCCAGGGAGGTCCACATGTACAGTTAACATTTATGTTGTTGTAATAATGTATTTGCAATGAATCAATCTTTTAAAATTCTATCATGTGACCGACTTCTGGAGTTGTTTCTATCACCAAGGCCATATTTCCCAATAATTAGTTTTGTATTCCAATCAATGCATCTTGATTACATATTTGATCAATTTTGAACTTCAGAAGTTTATAAAAACCTTCCATTTCTTTATCTTTGGCAATTGTAGTTGGTGCATAAATTTGAATAATAGTCATGTTAATTGGTTTTCCTTGTAGGCATATGGAAATTATCCTTTTACGGGATAGCACTGTACTTCAGGGTAGATCTTGAAAAGCTGTTTGTTCTATTCAGTTGGTTCACATCCTAACCATATCATTTACTATGAGCTGTGTGACTTTGGGCAAGTTACTTAACCTGCGACTCAGTTTCCTTATCTGGTGTTGGGGGTTAATCACACTTTCTAGAGATGCTCTGACAATCAAATAATGTGTATAAAATGCTTATCACAACAACTTATGTCATGGTAAGAACGCAAGGCTGACCTATTCCATAACCACTGCTTGTGCCGGTAAACTATACACTCTTCGGCTGGAGATGTTTGACATAGGTGCCCTGGTTATCTTCAGCACCACCTGTGGGGAACTCGGGCTGAGGACAGCGTACCTCCACTTCCACTCAGTCAGAGCAGAAAGGTTAAGAGCACCCAGAAATGGTTTGTTCTGCTGAAGACCCAGAGATACAAGTTCAGTTCCCTTTTCCACCTCAGTACAAAGGCCACATAGGTCTAACAACTTTTTAGCTATGTAGCCTGAGATACAATGACTTATCCTTTGTGCCTCAGTTTCCTAACTGATAGCAGGCTCTCTAATAAATGATAATCTTTTTAAAATTATCATTCTAAGGTCAGTATCATCTTAGTCTTCTAAGCCGAAGGGAAAGCTCACTAAAGGAGAATGTGTAACTAGGGCAGTAGCTCTAGGCAAAGCTGCCAGTGAAGGACTTACCCTCAGTAGATGGCAGATGCCAAAGATAGTAATAGAGAATGGGTGCCACGGACCCAAGCGACTAAGTTCTAGAGCTGATTTCTTTCCTTGGACTCTTCTGCCCTCTTTCTGATCTGGTCTTAGGGCTCTGGTTTCTAGTGCTTGATGAATTAGTGACATGCTGCTGCTTCTAGGCAGCTGAAGGAAATAGGAAGCTGGATAAGCCATGTATGTGGGTCTTGGGGTGGACTATTCCTGAGGGGAGATAGGACTCAGAAACAGGATATAAAGGTGCAATCCTGTGAAGGATGGGAAGGGACTGGGCACAGCAGTGGGGCTGAAACCACTCACCTCTTTGCACAAGCCATGGAACAGAAGCGCTTGGAACGCTTGAACTTGTAGGCAAAGTCCACCCGGCCACAGAGCTCACACTTGAGTTTGAGGGGAGTCCCCTCCTCTTTGGATTCTGAAAAGCATAAGTGAGGAGAATGAGGAATCCCCACAAGAAGGCTAACAGCCCTGCCAAGAAGCCTCCATACTGTTCTGCCTCTTCCTCATGTTCCCATAGCTGTGCCACGTAGTAGCACTCTAGCTTAGAAAATGCCAAATTGCTTTTGTCACTGTCTTTGGAAGGGCTATATTTTTCCCCTTGGAAGGTACCCAAGGGTGTCTGATGATGTCCTTTGGGTACTTTTGACAATTTTCTCTTTAGAAGTGCAACAAGCCTCAGGCAGAACACAGGTAACGGAGAACAAGGATGCCCTCTTTTGACTACCAAGCAGTTAAGAGGCTCATAGCAAATATTCCTTGATGCTGGCAACTTGGGTAAGAGAACCCAGGAGATTTGTAGCTTAGAGTTCCTGTTTAGTCAGTGGTTCACCTGCACCAAGCAGTCCCTTGCTTGGCCACTAGTTGCTAGTGCAGGTTCCTGAAGCTGCTCTTACATGCACTCCCCCAATCTGCCAATGATTCACGTAGGAAAAGCAGCTCTAGGAATCAGAGTGGAGGCACTGGGGAAGAGGCTGGTGGCAAGTGATTACCCCAAGTTCTCCCACCCTCTTTTCTAGGCTCAAGACTGAGAAGGGACGTATCTGGGAGACTGACTGGCTACCAGGAAGGAGCTGTGTTAGCCCACCTTGCAGATAGGGCTCCTCCATCTCGGAGTCAGTGGTGATGGTATGAAGGGACCTATCTGGGAGACTGACTGGCTACCAGGAAGGAGCTGTGTTAGCCCACCTTGCAGATAGGGCTCCTCCATCTCGGAGTCAGTGGTGGTGGTATGGTCCTGCTGTGGAAGCTTCTCAGGCAGGAACCCCTGTGCATACTTCTTCTTGAGATTCCCCACCAGCAGGGACGAGCGTCCCACCTAGATGGCAGGGTCACATAGAGGTCATGAAGGTTAGCTGGGAGAACTTTCCTTGCTATCCAACCTCAGCAAAATTACACATATAAAGTATCCAGGTGCACAGATGTCAGCCCTCCTCAAATCTTCCCCCCACCTCATCCTCCAAGAGGGGCCTGCCCGAGGCCCTGTTTTGCTCTTAAGTTCATGAGGCAAGATGCCAGTGGTCACCCAAGTACAGAGATAGCTTCAATCCAGGGCCAATGATCTTCTCTTCCAAGTATCTAATGGGCAGAGGTGGAGGCAGACATCATATTTCCCACTCAGGTCAGGTGCTAGAGCCCAGTGCTCACGAGTCACTAGGCAGGCACACAGCTGAGCCCATGTAGGTGAGTGTATGTAGGCAAGATGGAGAGACTCAGCACCCACATTTTGATACCTTGTGTGAGCCACCTTACCACTGCCTCATCTAATAAAGAGGTACAGGCAGACACCAATGATGACAGGAAGAACAGATTCCGGGCCACCTAGCAATGTTCTCTGTGGTTTCTAGGACCCTAGACTGGGTTATAAACGTGTTTGGTCCTCCTTTTGTTGCCTTTGCTCAGGCAGCATGGTGCCAGGTCAGGTGGTATTGACTCTAGGGAGATGCTAGAGTGCTATTCAGTCAGCATTCACCCAGTGAGATTAGTCAGTTTCTGGTGTCACTCTGGGAGGCCAAGGAAAACCTAGTCTAATGAGGGAAGGAATGTGACAGGGCTAGAGCTACTACAACTATGGTGCTCCAGGTTGGCTTCTTGGCCACTGGCTTTGAATGACTTCCAGAGGGAAAGAGAGCACAAAACTATGCATCTAAGGGCAGTACACCATCTGAGTTACTTAAACTAAGCCCTCTGCTGACAATTCAGAACTCTGATGGATTTAAAGAAACAGCAAAAGGCAGATGGCATCCCATGAAGACTGCATGTCTCTAACAGCTGGACAATTTTTGTCAGAAGACAGGCCAGTGAGCACTGGCTTTGGGCTCCTCCACAGATGCAGAAGAGTACCACCTGTCCTCAACCCATTCACACTGCGCAGAGTCAGCTTGTTCTGCTACGCCCTTTGCTTGATTCTTTTCTATTTTCCTTCGGTTTTATGCTTCAATTAGAAACATAGGATGGTGCCCTGGCCACAGTGGAATCCTGTTCCCCTATCTTCACTTAGGACACAGCTTGACACCCCAGCTCTACACAGCTTCCTTTTGTTCTCAAACTGGCTAACAGGTTTGTCATTCAGAGGCTCTGACATGTATGGGATTAACAATGAAATGATCAAATCCCAGATCAAGAATTTTCATCTCTCACCAAACACTCCAGTGTAAACTCCTTAAGAAACGTCTACATAAGGGGTCTTGCCAATTATTCCTGGTCACTGACCCTTAGCTTTGTAATCCTACAAAGACAATTGCTCTGACATTCACTGGGGGGGATATTATTAGGGAAAGGACAAATTGTTCACATTTTCAGAAATTTTACATGGAAATGTAAAAATACTCTAATATACATCCAAAATATACTTTAAAAAAAAAGAGAGAGGGGAAAAGAAGTAGTCCGTACCGGGAAAGGCTCCGCCCCCTCCTGGATCACAAACCCTTCGATAACATGCGTCAGGATTTGGGGTTTCACAATGGCCTGTGGTGGTTTATTCTCACCATTCTGGGGGGCAGTGCCAGTGATGCTGGAGGCAGAGTTTCCGTTCCCTGAGGTCATGCCGGGGCTGCTGAGGTTGGTCAGTGCATGAACAATGCCCTGCCCTGTCTCTGTACAAGGGAAAAGAGGAGAACACAAGAAGGGGAAATCAGAACAGAATCTAGGCTAGTAAGAGAGGTGAAGACTCAAAATAGGTCAAACACCCACCCACCAAATAGTCCCTTTCCTTGGTGAGTTATTTGAAAGTGGTACAGTCTCCAGGGACACTCAGTTGATGACACTATGCTCCCCAGCAATGCTGCCAATCAGCTAACAGTGTTTCTTAATTCCCAAAGGGGCTGCAGTTCAACCTGGTTCAACTGTCCTCTAGGAATTAAGACTTTGGCTAATATTGATTTGGCAGAGTGACATACCTAAAACCAGGTGAAAAAGCTGACCTATGTATAGGGTTTAGACTTCTGGTGTGGCACTACAAGATAAGCACTGGACTTTGAATCGCAAGGTTGGAGGTTCATATCTACCAGCAACTCCTCAGAAACCCTGTACATGGTCGCTATGTGTCAGAATCGACTCCAAGGCACTTTACAACAACAAATATAAAAGGTTCAGGGTGCGATGGCATTTGGAGAAAACAAACCACCTATGAAGCGTCTAGAGATGGGCTAGACTTCAAGAGTCACAGTCAGTGCACTGAACGGCAGAAGTGAAGCAGAAGAATCTGCAGGCTGAGCTTTAAGACACTCAGGTAAGCTCTGACTACTCAGAGACTGGCTATTTAGCCACTGCATTCGTGTGTGCATGTATTCCAGTTTTTCACTGAGAAAGCAGCAAGGCAGAGCGGAGACTGTTACATTTTCTCTGCTGTCAGGCCCTCCCCATCAAGCCTCTTGGCCAGTTCTTAGTTCTATACCCAGAGCCTGATGCTCAGCAATTCTCAGACTCCTTCCTTGCACCCCTCTGTTTGCCCCCTTTCCTAAGTCCTTCTTCTCCAGGGACCTGCGAGCCTTCCTGTAAGGGACTTAAAAGACTGCTCCCAAACAGGTGCAGTTACAGAGCCACCCCACAGTGGTCCTCGTCTTTCCCACTTCAAACATCTCTTAGGAGTTGCCTTGTTGTCTTTTGTGACTCTCTCCCACCCTCTTCCCTGGGCCATTTTCTACCATCACCAACTGCCCAGTGAGCTGAGGTTGCCTGTAACCTTGAACTTCCCTAAAAAAGAAAAGGATGGAAAAAAAGAAGGATGAGTCATTTCTTTATTGTAACGAGCCGTGAATATTACAGACACAGTGGTGTGACATATAATACACACATCATGTATTTTAAACTATTTTAGTATATTTTTATAGTAATTTTTGCATGATGACTTTTCATGAATACGTTCTAATTTCATGTTAAAGATCCAAAATGGAATAGGGATTCATATTATCTATAACATGAAGAAATCAGAATATGAGGATAAATAAAAAATACTGCTACAAGATCATTTGTTGTTGTTGTTTAGTGCCATTGAGTCAGTTCTGACTCATAATGACCCTGTATATGCTTTCCGAGGAGTAGCTGGTGAGCTGGAAGTGCCGACTTTATAGTTCAAGCCTACCACTGTAGTCTAGCACATTAGCCCGCAGCCCCACACCAGGACTCTAGAATCTTTATTAAACAAAAATATCAAAATGTGAAGTCATAGCTTCTTGACACGTCTTCCATCTAAGTTTATATACTTCTGCTGACAGTATTTCCAGCTTGCTAATCCTTCACCCCAAAGAACTCTGCACTCTCTGCTTTACACCCTGTCAAAATGGCAGTTTTGGCATCATTGAAGGACTCAAATTGTGTTCCTTTTAAATGTTCTTTGAATTTAGGGAACAAGGAAATCTTAAAGGGCAAGATCAGGTTTTAGGGTGGCTAGGGTAAGGTTTCCCAAGAAACTTGTCATAGGAGAGCCCTTGATACCCTCCAAGAATGAAGCAGGTGCACTGCTGTGATGGAAGAACAATTCTTCAACTTTACTGGGCTTTTTCTCACCAGCGACGTTTTCAATTTTCTGAAAATGTCTTCATAATAAGCCCCCATGGTTGTCCTCTGTTCTTAAAGAGTGTAGTGCCCCCTCCAGTCATCATAATCTGAGCTGACCTCTGCCTTTACCCCTATTTAGCAGACTCCCTTGGAGGCCAATGCTTTGATGATGTGGTGCTGTAGGATACGCACTGGACTGTTAACCTCAAGGTCAGTGGTTCAAACCCACCAGATGCTCCCTGGAAATCCTATACAGGGTTGTTAGGGGTTGGAACCAACTCAATGGCATACAACAAAAACAGTAAGATGAAGACAAGTATATTACTGAGAAAACTTATTTACAGTCATCTATCGATGGCAGACATGTTTTAACATATTTTGTTTGGAATTAACCTGTGCATGTATAAACTGGAAGCCTAGTAGCAATACTTTTGAACTTATTCTCATTGCGCCAGTTTGAGGTATGTGCCAACTGACTCAGGGTGACTTTATGGACAACAGAATGAAACTACCCTGGCCCTGAATCGTCCTCACAATCACTGCATGTCTGAGTCCACTAGTGTGGCTACTGTACTGTCTCATCCACGGTCTCCTCACCCTCACTGGCTCTCTATCTCACTCAAACGTGATGTCCTCTTCCACAGATTGTTCTCTCCTGATGAAAGGTTCAAATCATAGGGTTTGAATAATTTTCTGTTGTGATCTAAAGTTTTTTTTATTGGCTATTTTACATGGAAGTAGATTGCCAGGTCTTTCTTCCTAGTCTATCCTAGTCTGGAAGCTTTGCTACCACCTTGGCTGACTCTGAAGGTATATTTGAAATGCTGGTGGCATAGCTCTCAGCCTCACGGCAGTATGCAAGCCACCACAGTACGACAGATGGACTAATAGTAGAGAGAGACCCATTTTAGGGTCTATAACTAGATTATAATAGGTCTTGAGTCGCCTCCATGTTATTTTCTTACTGGCAGCCCTAATGCTCAGTAAACCAAGTCTTTTCCCTACCTCTTTTTAGTGAAAAAGGAATTCTCTATGACACATGCCTTCAGTTCCCAGACTGCAACAGACTGTAGGGCTGAGCAGGAGCCATCCAAGAGATGTGATTGATGAGCTTTTTTTTTCAGTTATCTTTTGTTTGAAACAGTCACTTTGCAAGTTCCCCAAGTCCTCGTAAGTGTAATATTTTTAAATTTTAAAAAGCTTTAGCTTATCTATAGAGATGGAAAATCCTGTCCCCCTTCCTCTTTTGAAATTTTAGCGTAGTGGTTACAAATCGGGCTGTGAACCGCAAGGTCAGCAGTTCGAAACTACCAGCTGTTCCGCAGGAGAAAGAGGAGGCTTTCTGCTCCCGTAAAGATTTACAGCCTCGGAAACCCTGTACAGGGTCACTATGAGTTGGAACCGACTCCACGGCACATAACAACAACAAGGAACTGAAAAACAAAAACAAAACCCCAAACATTTTCATTGTATTACTGGGGGGACTGAGTTTATTACATAATCAAATTGTTTCTATGGTTTTACAGTCAAATTACATTTGTTTTTCTATTTTAAATATTTAAGTCTGCATTTACACAATTTTATTTTTAAATATTTAAAATATGCAAACATTTTATTTAAAATAAATAAATATCAAAATTTATGTAAGTTCAAATGTGTTTTTAGATCCTGGCTATTTCCTTCTAATAGTTGTTGTTAAATGCCACTGAGTGACCCTGTATAGGGTTTCCAGGGAGTAGCTAGTGGGTTTGAACCACTGACCTTGCTTGTGGTTAGTCGTCCGGTGCTTACTCCTGATTAGTGAGCTATGGATTATACAATCACATGATTGGAAAGTCCAGTTCAACCCCTTACACCCCATTCTTGAACCTACTCTATAATATCTCCACCCAGTGATTTTTTTGACCTTTGTCAGAACGCTTTTAGTGACAAAGGAATCCAGCACCTGTGAGTCCTAAAGTAGTTTATTTCTACTTTGGGCAGTTCAAGTAAAAACTTTCTTCTTTATAATGAGCCAAAAATCTATCTTCCTATTACTTTCTGTCCCCTTTGCCTGGTTTTGTTAATTAATACCACTGAACAAGTGTCTAGTCAGATTGGCAAAAAGGTCAAAACCACAGGCTTAGAGCTGGCCGCCATTACTCAGTGAACTTGGGCAAGTCACCACCCCTCCCTGAGCCTTAGCGTCACTGGCTGTAAAACATGGACGTTAGCATTCCTTACCTGACGGTGTTGCTAAATGGAGACTAACTGAGATTGTGCACAGCAGTGCAGTGCGAAAACACCTAGAAAATGCTCAAGAAGTGGTAGATGCTACACTTGCTGTCGTGAAAAGACATCACTAAGGACCCCAATATGCCTCCAGGTGAATCCACCCTCTACTTTTTCAACTATTTCTTACAGAAAGGAGATCGCAGGTTTATCATCATCTTCCTAGGTTTTTTTTTGCCTACATCTTTTTAAAGTCAATACTGATAGTGGTACCCAGTCTATACTAAACAGAATCTATATCAAGTGTAGTCATGCAAGAGAGGCTGGCTGAGAACTGTCTTGTTTATGGAAGCACACTCACACCCCTGACAGTGACTGAGAGCATAGGCAGAGGCAGAGTGAGTCTCTTGCTCGAATTTCTAACAATGAGGTTTATGACACTTCACTGTCTGAATCCTAGGAGCATCCTCTCCTGCCACCTACCTTTCACTTGATGTTCATTATCAAATCGTTTCTGACAGCTTGTCTTTTTTTAATGGGAGTTCTGCTCTCTGCTCCACTCTACTCCTTCCTGCTTTCACTCTCTTGCTTCTCTTTCTCAGATTCATGTCTATTACTTAAAGCTGCAAGACAGGATACTTTTTGAGGTCAGATGCTTTCCCCATGTCAAATACACAAGTGAACAGATACATTCACCAGCTCTGAGGCTACAGAGCCAATGCTTAACTTTGGGAAGCAGAAACTTGGAATCTAAATTAGAAAATAAAAGGATCTTAAGAGGCAGATCAAACTAATAAACCCTTTCACTACAACGTCAGAAGTCATTATTCTTCATTAGAACCTGGGCAAGGTTACAGTACAAACGGAATCTACCAGTGTGTAAACAGTTATATTGCTTTAAAGCCATTTTGTAGGCCAATACCTCATCATCTGTGTTAGCAACAAAGGAGTTTGGGCTATTTCCGGAATGACCAAACACAACCTCACCCCCTGCTAGACTCAGCACCCTGAGATTAATTTAATCTGCTTTTAATTCTCCCAGAGTGCTTTGCTGTCTGCTGGGGGGCTGAGGGAGGCGAAAGAGAGCCTGCAGGAACCTGCCCTACTGGCCCTGAGGCCCGATCAAAAGACAGAAAGAAACAAAGAAATACTCTATATCTTTGGAATTCATTCTTTGCTCAGTTTTCTTGAGCAGTCCCAAAGCTGTAAGTGCTACTGGGGATTCCCACAGGTCTCAAATTCCTTTGTTCCAGAGTGAGGCACCTTTCACTGAAAGGCAGAGAGAGGCCAGGACATTCTGAGTAAGGGAGGCTGGGGAGGGAAGGAAGTCGAGCACCAGTAGTGTTAAGTGTTGGTGTTGGCAGGGTGGTAAGATCTGATCTTTAAATTCAACCCCAGTCCCATATACATTATCAGAACTTACATTTGAAGACGTTTCTCCCCAGGTAATGCTTAGTATATACAAGATTCTGTACACATAAGCAATGGCTGGGGATCTTGTAGAAGTACAGACTGATTCAGTATATCAGGGTTAGAAATGCACATTTTCAGCAGGAGGTCAAACAAGGATAAACCACTCAAAGCTTACCTTTAACTGATGTTGACTACAGAGAGTCAAAAATTCAAGTCAGAATGAATAGAACAGTGGGTTCTGGAGTAGGCATTACATAATAAATTTCTCAGTCTCTAGGTTGCTTCTCAATTCTTGCCTCAATTCACTGGATCTGACAGATATAACCTTTACAGGAGCAGGACAAAATTAAAAGGACCGACTTGTGGTCCTTTCTATGTTCCTGTGAAATTATTTGCTTTGGGTAGGCAGAACAAATTTCTCTGGGCAAGGGGCTATGTTTTAGTCACCTGTACATCTTCAGGGGCTAAGTCAATATGTAGCAGATGCTTTTTATTTATTACAATGTAGTGTATGGAACCTAATCTTCACTGTTGAGGTACAAGGGTACAGGTCTCCCTAAAACTCAAACAAAGAACTTGGTACTGGTTGAGATCTGCTAATGACCTTCTGAAGCTGTAAGAACTGCAGAGCTGCTAGGCTGGTGTCTGCCTACAGGAGTGGCATTCTGGGTACCTGGCTCTCATGAAGAAGAACTAGGTTCGGGCTGGTTTCTTCCTGTGTTGGAGATTTCCTCAGCAGTGTGGAAGGAAGTACAGCATTAAGTTGACCCCAAAGCTGGAATGCAACCTGCATCCAAAACTCCAGATTTCCTGTTCCCTGGGGAGTCCTTATGCCTGCTGCAGGCACTTGGAAGGACATGATGACCTCTAGAGGCAGAGGCAGGGAGGACCAAGGTCAGCTTGGTCCTAGCTGTGCATAATCTAGACCACTTCAGAAACAGTACTGATATGCTCTGTGTGTGCTGATAAGACAAACATTACCAGTTACACTGGGAAACAATTTAGTACTAACATTTGCAATGGGTATTTCAGATGGCCTGGCCATTCATTCTGTTTGCCCTTAAAATAAGTACCATGAAAACCTGCCTTCAGAGGAAACGAAGAGTAAATAGAACTTCTCTTTTTAACCCCTCAGCTGATTTCCACTTGAAAAGATAAAGAAGCCCAGTGGTGCAGGCAGTTTGTGATGGGTTGCTAACCTCCTAAAGGATGGCAGTTCAAACCCACCCAGTGAAATTTGCACAAGAAAGGCCTGATGAGCTGCTTCTGTAGAGATTAAAGCCAAGAAAACCATATGACACAATTCTACTCTGTACCACATGATTTGGATATGACTGGACGGTAGCTAACAGCAACACAGACATGAACAAGGGAGTGTTTTAATGTAAAGACTCATTACTATTCCAATCCATGGTGTTTTCAGTACCCTCATATGCATGTGAAAGTAGGACAATGAATAAGTTAGACCATAGAAGAATTGATGCATTTGAGTTATGGTGCTGGAGAAGAAGATTAGAAGTACAAAGACAAACAAATCTGTTGGAAAAAGTACAGCTAGAGTGCTCCTTTAGAGCCAGCATGGTGAGACTTCGTCTCTTATACTTCAGACATGTCATAAGGAGGGATCAGTTTCTGGGGAAGGACATCATACCTGGGAAAGTGGGGGGTCATCAAAAAAGAGGAAGACCCCCAAGGACATGGCAGCAACAATGGGCTCAAGTGTAACAGCTGTGAGGATGGCACATGACTGGACAGTTTTGTTCTGTTGTGCATAGGGTCACTATGAGTTGGAACTGACTCAACGGTACCTATCACCACCACCAATAACACTATCCCTGTCTGGCTGAAGTGTAAGTAAGACAGAGTTCAGGCAGTTAATAAAGAATTTAAGGAAGAGCATAGGTGATAACACAGATCATTTACCTAAAGCAAATTCTGCCAAACAAATGGCAAAACAAGGTCACCTGTTTAACAGAGCACTCTCACCAGGCCCCTGGCATTGATGTCATGTTCACCACGCCTCTGCTTAGCAGGCTGAGTCACATGGCCAGGAAAGGTGACAGCAGGGTTTCTTGAGCTAGTGCCTGCTATAAAGAAAAAAGAAAGCACATACCGGCTACAGCTCCAAGGTGCTGATGCACACACTGAAACCATACCCCGGTGACTGAACTTAGGACAGGCACTGCACTTGAGCACAGCAGCAGAGAGCTAAAGGCAGCACACAAAACACACTCCAGAGGAAAGGGCTAAGGGCCATCCTTTGTAATGTCTCCAGTTAAATCTGAGTCCTCAAAGAAATCAGTAGCACTTGGGAAATGAGCACAATGTACCAGCCAGTTGCTTATCTCCCCTCCCCACCCTCAGGGGAAGGTGGTGACTGTGTGCTGTTGGTTTTAACCTACAGCGACCCTGTATGGGATTTCTGAGACTGTAACTCATCTTTGTCCTGCTGAGGGACTGCTCAACTTGGACTGAGGATCTTGCAGTTAGTAGCTCAGCTCGTAACCCACTACGCAACCAAGGCTCCTTCCAGGGGAAGGTAATAAACTGAAGAGAAGACAGGGACCAACTTGGGGCTCTATCCTGGGACAAAAACATAGTTCAGTGGGTAACCTCACCAGTTGTTCCTTGGAAACCTTGTACAGGGTGGCTAAAACAGCACTTAACAAAAATAACATCAATTGTTGTTGTTGTTAGGTGCCATCGAGTCGGTACTGACCCATAGAGACCTTATGCACTGCAGAACAAGACATTGCCTGATCCTGGGCCAACCTCACTACTGTTGCCATGCTTGAGTCCATCGATGATGCTGCTTGGCCAATCCATCTCATTTGGGGCCTTCCTCTTTTCCTCTGACTCTCCACCTTACCAAACATGATATCCTTCTCCAGCGACTGGCCATTCCTGAAAATATGTCCAAAGTATGAGAGAAGAAGTTTGGTCATCTTGGCCTCTAAGGAGCACTCTGACTGTACTTCTTTCAAAATGGATCTACTGGTTCTTTTGGCAGCCCACGGCACTTTCAATATTCTCCTCCAACACTGTAACTCAAAAGCATCAATTCTTCTGTGGTCTTCCTTATTCACTGTCCAGCTTTCGCATGCATATGAGGTTACTGAAAATACCATGGCTTGGGTCAGGCACACCTTAGTCTTCAAGCTGACTTCTTTGCTCTTCAACACTTTTAAAAGGTCTTGTGCAGCAGATTTGCTTAATGCAATACACTGTTTGATTTCTTGACTGATGCTTCCGTGAGTGTTGATAGTTGATCCAAGAAGAATGAAGTCCTTGACAACTTCAATCTTTTCTCCGTTGATAAGAATGTTGTTTACTGGTCCAGTGGTGAGGATTTTTGTTTTCTTGACATTGAGATGTAATCCATACCGAAGGCTGTACTCTTTGATCTTCATCAGTAAATGTTTTAAGTCCTCTTCACTTTCAGCAAGCAAGGTTGTATCATCTGCATATCGCAGGTTGTTAATGAGTCTTCATCCAATCCTGATGCCATGTTTTTCTTCATTGAACCCACTTACTTTTAAAACATTCAGTGTTCCCATGTTCTGTTTGAACAACTGCCTGTTGGTCCAGGTACAGATTCCTCATGAGCACAATTAAGTGTTCCAGAATACGCATGCTTCACAACGTTGTCCATAGCTACAACATCAATTAGAGAGGCTCATTTGGTTAGCAATCCTCTTTAACATGCAAATATATACCTGTACAGTCAATCTCTTGGCTCTGGTAAGCGAATTGCTTTCCTTCCAGTTCAGGCAACAGAAAAAGGTAAGGTAAGGCAGTGGTTGGAGCAGAGAGAGTCATAGTTTTTTTTTTTGGCTCACAGGGCACTTGGAATCATAAGAGATCTGGAGGCAGAAGGGTCCTGAATCTAGCATCTTCATCTTCCAAATGGGGCAATTAGGCTTGAGGTGAGGTGACTTACCTAAGGTCACTAAAGGGGGTCAGTGGTAGAATGTACACTAGAACCTGGTTCTATAGCTTTCCCTGGGTGTGTGGCTGAGTGGCGGACTAGCCCAGGACAGCATTAGTGTGGTTGTGAAGAAGACAGGAAATGTCAGTCCTGTTCTGAAGCTGAAGTCTGACATCTGAAGAGGCTGAAACATTTGGGTTGGATCATTTAGAGAGATTATCTAGGTGAGCAATTCCCAAAATGGTTTCCTGGATTACTAAGGAAAGGATCCCCCTGAGCATTGTTATCAGAACCCCCAGATTCAATATTTCAGTAAGTGTAAAAGGAAATAGTACACATATCTTCAATAGAAAGGGGTACTGGTGAATGAGTCACTGTTCCTGGGGGCTCAGGACCATAGTCCCAGGTGTCAGTTAGCATAACACAGTCCACAAAGACAATGTTCTGCATCCTACTTTGGTGATTAATAACTGGGATCTTAAACACTCATGAACAGTCATTTAAGATGCAACTATTGGTTCCTCTGTGTCCAGAGGAAAGTTAAGACATAAACACCGAAGACACTTAGAAACAATTAGTCTAATGGATTAATGGACCATGTGAACATCAGAACATCAGACTCCATGACCAACTGCTCTGAAAGAGAACAACTTGGAAAGTCCTGGACAGGTGGGAAAAAATGTGAGACAAAACTCAAAATTGTAAAAAAAAAAAAAGACCAGGCCTATTGGTCAGATGGAGACTGGCAGAACCTTGAGACTATGGCTCTTGGTCACCTTTCAGGTTTGGAACCAAGCTCATTCCTCCCATGGCTGAATTTTCAGCCAAGCATCATATAGAGGTACACACACCATAGAATGGTCTACCATTTGAGATCCAAAGGGCAACATTTCCCCAAGGACAAAGTTCAGAAGGATTAGGAAAGAAGAAGGACTGGAAATAAGCAGCACAGGGAGGAAGTGGGCTAAGTGATGTTTCACTGAGGGGATTGCAGTCACTGAGATGAAATGACGTGTATGATTTGTTGACTGTAAAACTGATGATCTGCTCTGTAAACCTTCACTCAATTCACACACAAAATTTTTCTGAAAGAAAAAGGAGCGCTGGGGGCACAGCAATTAAGCACTCAGCGAATTCAATGCTATCAGCCCACCAGCAGTTCTAGGGAAGAAAAGTGTGGTAGTCTGCGTCTATCAAGATTGTTAAGTCAGTACTGACTCATAGCAACCCTGTCTATACAGTTTCTAAGGGGCAGCAGGTCGATTCGAACTGCCGACCTTATGGTTGGAAGTCCAGTGCTGATCCTACAGTGCCACACTAGAAGTGCACTCTGCAATGATTACAGCCTAGAAAACTCAGTGGGGCAGTTCTGCTCTCTCATACTGGGTCATTATGAGTTGTAATCAACATGATGGCATCCAACACTACTACCACCTTCAATAGGGCTGAACATGCTATTATTTAACACCTCTCCCTCCTTCTGAAATGCTATCTGCTGTTAAAGTGACCCATTTCCCCACAAAATTCTTCACACTAAATTTACACACACAGTTGTAGACTGTACATGTTACAAGTCTGCATTATTTGGAATATTGTATCTTCTAAAACATGAGAAGACCTCTTCCTTGTAACACACTCGTGGGCCACTTTCTACCCTGGAGTCCTGTTAGTACCAGACGGTAGGAGAGAAGCAAAGCTCAACTATGCAGATTGCTTTCCTCCCAATGTTTGTAAGCTTTTCCATTCTGCTAGGGACCAAGCTGCTGCGGGAGGCCCATGGCAGGCTGTGGCTCGCTCACAGATGCCACCACCATCTTGCCCCTCTGAGCAGTTCCCTTAGCTCTGCACGTAAGAGCCACCTGCTCTAGACGACCTGGCAGGAGGATCTCTTTGAGGCACTCCACGTAGCAAAGTGGTAAGTAAGCTTTTCAGTTACATGAGGGTGAGGCCAAGGGTCCACAGCCAGGTTGCTGTAGGGGTGCAGGCCAGCAGAATGAAGGAGAGGCTGAGCCAGGTGGCCCCAGACCTGCCCTCAGTGTCAAGACAAAATGACCTTATTGAGTCTGTGTCAAGAAATTCGGCAAGCAGACATCTTCCTGGACCCTGAGCATCTGGGAGATGACCTAGCAGTCCTGGCCGGGCTGAGCCACTCCCTCCTGGCAGCCATTACCATACAGCTGACTTTCATGCTGTCTCTCAGGACACAGGCAGAGAGGAGCTCTTCTGACTCACCCACAATCTGCAGCTCAAGTATACATAAGCTGAATTGTAAACAGCTGAATGTTTTCCAAGCTGCCACCCCCAGCTATGAAGCAAGGAATCAATGGAGCGATCAGCCGCCCTCCCCCATGCAGTTCAGGACAACAGGAGCGACAGGGGATTTCCAAACAGCTGCAGAAACTGCTTCCCAGCCCACAAGCAGAGCCCTATAATAGGGCTTCGGATTCCCAGATCAAACTCGTCAGCAGCACCTGCAGGACTGCAGGGTGACTTCCAACAAGGCAGGTCAACACACCAGGGAGTCATAGCCAACCCTGACTGCTGGGAAACGGAGTTTTCAAAAGGAGTTATACTTAAGCCTGGTGATTGAAGCCAGCCCTACAGCAGTATCCAATGCCTAAGTGGAGAGCTCCCAAGTTGTCTCACATCCCAGTACTCTGGGAGATGCTATGCTTTCAAGAGGCAAAATATCTGGAACCAATGACAGAGGCTGCACAGCAGGGACATCAAGATAACAGGAGATGAAAGGATCACTGGAAGAGTACAGAAGGCACTGGATGGGGGTGGGTGGGTGAAGGAGGCTGGACCACAGCTCATTTTCTGGGTCCCTCTTTGATTAGCTATGTAGCTTCAAGCACTTAATACTCATTCTGAGCTTTAGTTTTCCATTCATTAAAAACAACAACAACGCAGGATCATACTGCCTATATTGTAAGGTTATAGCAAATATTAGAGTTTAAATATGTAAAATGCCTGACACCGAATACATTTGTAAGTAGTTAAGATTTGGGGATCAGAAGGACTTTAGGCTTAAATCTTAATTTGTAATCCCAGGCAAATTACTACAGGCTTCAGTTTCCTCATCTATAAAATGGGGTGATTGTATCTGAGTTACATGAGATTCAAGATAAAGGCAGTTCCAATGAATGAAAAGACTTGGCTTTGCAAGAGAAATGCCAACATCACTGAAACCAGAAGATTATTAGGAAACTGCCTACTCCATGTCACTATCTCACTAAACCTGAAGGTGAGTTATTCTTTCAGTGGCCAAACAGACATTTCATTCATGATCCTCAGATACCTTGGCCTCCACCTTGACAATGAATGTGATATAATGGAAGTGTCCCTGCCTTTTAGAGTAAACCAAAGGTATGAAGTAGACTGTGCAGAACCCCAAAAACCAGTAAAGAAGGAACTCCAGGGAAATGAGAAGGCAGAGAACCACTTTTATCTCGAGAATAGTATATTTATAAAACATAATGCCAGGAGGTGGTTTATCCTGTGAACAGAAAGCAGTTTAGAAAGTTGAAGATAAAATCCAGGCAGATAAATTTACATCAGTTTACAAAAGAAACCTAGAAATGTTTAGTAAATTCACTAATTATTTTGAGGTTGAGAATAAGGAGATAACAACCATGCTCTTCATATAATATGCCTTTCCTCCACATAACATGCCTTTCCTTTTCCTTTTAGATAAATGGTCCAGACAGGCAGCTAAGTCTCCAGTAGTCTATATAATGGCCCGACAACTGATAATTTCTACTCCTCAAAAACATTATCCCTTTCTTTCTTATAACCATTTTCTAAACATTCACTATACTTTGCTAGCGCTATGTAGAACAAATTAGTGGAAATGTAGAGTGTGGATTTAATTTTTTTTAAATTTGCTTCATGTCAATGTCTCTTGCTTTGATTGTTTACACATGTTTTGGCCATATGGATGGCTTCAAATATGCTAAAGGTATCAGTAACTTGGGATGATTATACAGTATTTGAGACGTAAAAGCCATGCAACTAGAGCTGAAAAAATCAAGTGACAGCAACCATAAACTCTGATTTTCTCACCAACTGTTTCAATACTCAGTATCAGGCCTGGCTTCCTCATGACTGGGGAAGAGTTGGTTATACGACATGGCATATATAATCATCTTTTCTAAAGAGAAACTAATACATTTCACTGCTAAGAAGACAGGTACTTGGTGAAGCTTTCAAGAAAATCATAAGAGCAAGTGGAGGCTCTTTTCAACATCTGGATTCATCTTAGAACACTGGCAATCCATTGTTTAATAACAATAACATTAGCAGATGTAAAAAGAACAATGCTCTTCTTTAGACTTATCTAAACGAAGCACTAAGGAGCTCTGGTAGCACAGTGGTTACGAATCGGGCTGCTAACCTCAGGGTCAGCTGTTTGAAACTACCAGCGGTTCTGCCAGAGAAATATGAGGCTTTCTGCTCCCGTAAAGACTTACAGCCTCAGAAACCCGGTACAGGGTCACTATGAGTTGGAACTGACTCCATGGCAGATAACAACAACAAAATGGAGCACTGGAGTCCTGGGGTGGCGCTGTGGGCTAATGCGTTAGACTGCAAAGTCAGTGGTTCAAGCTCACTAGCTGCTCCTTGGAAACCCTATACAGGATCACTATGGGTTGGAATCGACTCGATGGCACTTAACAACAACGACAAAAATGAAGCACTGGATTACTAACAGCAAGGCCGATAGTTCAAACCCACCAGCCACTCTTAGGAAACCTTATACAGAGTCACTATGAGTCAGAACCGACTTGATGGCCCTTAACAACAACAAACTAAAATTAATTTGGAAATTAAAAGACTGGGAAAGAACATCCTTTTTCATTAACTCTAAATCATTTCTAAGGGGAAGGGAAACAACACTTAACATTTACTTTGCTAGCTTATGTGGTTTTACAAGGAAATCACATAGCAGCTGTTTTATTACTACATGCTACGTATCTTACTATACTTTACATCTTAGAAAAAGAATAATTCTTCATTCTTTAACTCTTGATGAACTATAAAATGGCCCATTTCTTGACAATGTCTAACAATTACATTCTACATTGGTTACTAAAGAGGAAAAAATCCAGAATATCAAGACATTGTCTTCAATAAGCAAATGTTTGATTATACTCTGGATAATAACCAAGATATCTATGGTTACTTGTCAAACTGAATTAAAGACAGTTTGACTCTAAATCTCTTCACAAGTATCAAATCAGTATTCTGCTGTATGTAGGTAGTAATTCAGACTGAAAATTTTAAATAACTCAGTGCTTAAATGAAACCTACTTCTATTTGAGTTGTGAACACATCATTAAAGTTATCTTAAACAGGCACATTTTTGTTGCTTTAAACAGAAAACAAGGGTTGTTGTTGTTAAGCGTCATCGAGTTGGTTCTGACCTATAGCGACCCTGTATAGGGTTTCTGGGTAAACAATGTTTTTAGCTGGGGACCAATACTGTCATTTAAACCAAGCCACAACAGTATTCAAAGCATTAATATGCTCAGACCTCTACTTTTGAGGGGTGGTTCCACTTTGAGTGCCATTAAACAAGGTGCTATCTCATCTGAGAGTCATTTCTGTCACTGGCACAGAGACCTCTTCAGAGTTAGACTGCCTTTCCATGAGGAGGTGGTCAATCTATTAAGGGGCACACAAAAGGTTTCCTTCACCATCAATTTTGTGAGATTCCTTCTGACCACAGAAAATCATCACCTTCACCTTCCAGTAGCAAAGTGGCACAAAGCAAAGAGAATACAAGAGACACTTTCATTTCCCTACTCTCATCTTTCTGAGTGCAGGACCAAATCTGCTTGGAGATCAAGCAGCACTGACCAGCTGGGAGAACTGTAAAACTGGGCAGATTCAAAGGGGTAGGGGAGCTTGGGAAATCTCATTCTAATGTGGCAGTGCCATAGAATGATCAGAACTGGAATCACACTATCCTGCTCTCTACTTTTTAAACTGTTGATTTTATTTTGGCTTGCTGATCCATGCTAGATGAAAGTTAAGGACTTTGGTTGTTGTTAAGTGCTGTTGAGTCAGTTCCGACCCTTAGTGACCATGTATAAGGTTTCCAAGGAGCTGCGGGTGAGCCTGAACCACCGACCTTGCAGTTCAAACCAACTTTGCAATCCAACACATTTACCCACAGCGCCACACAAGGACTCTGAGGACTTTGGTAGGAGGTGGGTAAACTTTGTTTATTCAGCAAATGATTACCAAATACCCAGCACAAGGCCTACAGACCAAGGGATGACAGCAGTGACTTAAATGGAAGGCCTAAGTTAGCCTCGTCATGCATTCACAACAGGAAGAAAAAAAAGGCAAGAAGAAAAAAAAGAAGGCATTTTAGAGTCCTAATTCTTAGAGATGCAGTATTTGTTTTTTTAAATAAGAAAGTCTATTAAGTGGCAAGACCAATAGTAAGAACAATTGTATAGGAAAACATGTATTTCTTTCTTCTCTTAGTTTATTCCTTTCTCCTTCTGAAAGATCAGAACCAGGAGCTCCAAAGTATCTCAGACAGGATATGAGTAAGGCAGGAAAAAGGATGTGGTCTGAGAAAGAGAAGATTATGGGGCTAAGCCAAAGTAATGACCAGGCAGGGTCAGAGATGAAGGAAGGGGTCTTAATGGCAAGAAGAGAAATTTCAGGGTTCAGTCACCTTAGACTAGAAAGTCAATGACAGAGGTATGTCTGATGAGAGCTGAGGAACGGTGGAAGGAAGAACTACACCTTCCTATGAAATGCAGAGAGACATGGCTGAGAGGACCCAGAGTCAGGAGAATCATTACTAGGACAGGAGGAAGAGGGGCTGAAGTTTCCTCTTTACTTTAAGGGAAATGGAAATAAAGATTGAGCATGCTTGACAGAGGAAAATTGGAAGTTAGGCTAGGAACTGGAAGACAAGTGGGAGATGGGTATCTGATGAAATATCAACATTAAGCACGTATGTGCCAGCTGTCAGTAAAACAACAGCCTAAAAAAGACAGAAAAGGTAGATGAAAAGAGGAGCGAGTGCTCCTGAAGATGAAGCTGAAGAGCTGAGAAACCAAGATTAACAGAATAGTAGACTAAGATACTACTACCCAGTGTCTCAAGATTAAGATTGGCAAGGGAAAAATAAAAAAGTCATCTGTTCTTTCCAATGTGCACAGACAAGCCTGGAACCAGATCCTGGTGGAACCAGATCCTGGGTGGGCTGAGGAGCAGAGCTCATGTGATGAAGAGTAGCTGGAAAGGGCAGGTGCCAAAAGAGCACCACTACCCATCTGCCTGCACTCTGAAACAAGCCAGCCCTTGTAAAGGAGCCAAATCAATAGTCCTGGTTCCCGCCTTTCAGGGACTGGAATTTAGGTGCCGAAATCAGCAGTGGAAACCAGTGTGTCTGCTGACTGAAACATGTTCATATTTCCAACTCTAGACCCAGATCTTAAAATACTTTTATATTCTCCATAGTGTTTAGGGCAGTTCTTGGTATAAAGCAGAAGCCCAATAAAAGTGTGTTGAATCTAACTAAAACCAAAACTGCTTTTCTGTGCTAGTATCTAGATTCAAGAGACAGAATCCTTGTCCTGTAACCACAATGGCTAAGTTAGTCCAAATGTGAAGCCTTCCATCTCTTGTAATCCAAACCTACATCCTAATAAAAACGACTGCCAAAGGTCTGCTATCCTGTAGTAGAATAAAAGATGAGGAGGGCAGGGGGCAGAAATCTGAAAGCAAGAGGGGTTTGCTTGCCTCATTAGCTTTAAATTTCATGCTCACCTAGAAATCCTAACAGTTCCAACATTTGGGTTTACTCTGGAGGGGAAGAATCCCAGGTGAGTAGTAATTGGATTATCCAGTTATGCCCCAGAGCCAAATGGCTGGAAAAGGCCAGGACAGAGGGGTCTGGAACAGTTACAGTGACATTTATTTTCTACACCCCAAATCAAGCCACTTGGGCTGACAGACAATGGAACAAAATATTTTAAACTGGGCTATCCTAGAAAAATCAGGGACATATGGTGGATTTAGGTCGGTGGCTTATTTCACTACAGAAGGATCCTCTGGGCCCAATATGCTAATGAGAGGGGATTAAGGATCAAGGATGGGAGACATCTGAGAGGAAAGCTGTCATTGATTTGTAAAGCAGAAAAAAGAAGAAAAGCGAGCCCAGTAGACAGCTCTTGAAGGAGGTAAACGATCTACATATGGAGTAGGAAAGAAAGTTTATCAGAACTGTAAGTATGTCAGTGAAATGTGTTCTGCTATCAAACGTGGGGGTGGGGCATTACTGTAACAAACTGGTATCCAACAGTACAGGGGAGCCAGGGATTAGAAATTCAGGATGGAGTAGCTTCACCATTGGTTTGCAACCTGACTGACCTTGGGCAAGTAACTTCCCTCTCTGTAGACTTCAATTGAAATTGTTGTTGTTGTTATGTGCCGTGGAGTCCGTCCCGACTCATAGCGACCCTGTACAGGATTTCCGAGGCTGTAAATCTTTACAGGAGCAGAAAGCCTCATCTTTCTCCCGAGGAACAGCTGGTAGTGTCGAACTGCTGACCTTTTGGTTCGCAGCCCAATTCATAGCCACTACGGAACCTCATAAATCCCTGTTTCAATACAGAGAATCAACAAATGCAGTACAGTATACCTTCATTTTGGTATGGGAAGGAGAACGCTCTTCTTAAAATGGACGAGAGGGCACGCACTGAACAGTTCGTTTCTTTCCATCCAAATAAAAACCTCGTGAGACTGAACTACGTTAAAAACAGAACTCTCCAGCGAAGCCGCAGGCGTCTCCAGAATTGGTAGTCCACCACCAGTTAAGTACCACAGATGCCGACAGGCCTGCCCCTAAACCAACTGTCCACCCCGAGTATACCCCTGTCCCAGAGATGACGGGGTGGGGTACGCGGGGATTCGGAGTGGGGATGAGGACACACTGAAGCGCTTGGCCGACCGGGATTGACAAGGCGGCTTCCAGGGCTAGTGCGGGAGGGCAGCCGGGGTCAGGGCTCGCTCGGAGGGAGAGGCCGGGCTGCGCCTCCTCAGGACACCCCCCAGCGCGGAGAGGGCGAGTCACGGGCTGGCACGGCCTGGCAGCCGACTAGGCCCGGGCCGGGAATGGCACCAGAGGGCGGTGCCCGGTTTCCAGTGAGGCCAGCGCGGCCGCTGGACCCCCTCCTGGCGGGAATCCCTCCCCCGCCACGGACACTGACCTGTCCAGAGCCCGGCTGGGCCTGGCCGGGCGGGGCCTACGCAGCCCCTCGGCCGGGCGCCGCTT